>NC_088420.1:9059811-9177311 GCF_034236695.1 Oncorhynchus nerka | reverse complement strand
CCAGGCACAACTCGCTGTTGGCTGGGCTCCCTGCCTGTGCCATTAAACCCCTACAACTCATCCAGAACGCCGCAGCCCGTCTGGTGTTCAACCTTCCCAAGTTCTCTCACGTCACCCCGCTCCTCCGCTCTCTCCACTGGCTTCCAGTTGAAGCTTGCATCCGCTACAAGACCATTGTACCATTGCCTACGGAGCTGTGAGGGGAACGGCACCTCAGTACCTCCAGGCTCTGATCAGGCCCTACACCCAAACAAGGGCACTGCGTTCATCCACCTCTGGCCTGCTCGCCTCCCTACCACTGAGGAAGTACAGTTCCCGCTCAGCCCAGTCAAAACTGTTCGCTGCTCTGGCCCCCCAATGGTGGAACAAACTCCCTCACGACGCCAGGACAGCGGAGTCAATCACCACCTTCCGGAGACACCTGAAACCCCACCTCTTTAAGGAATACCTAGGATAGGATAAAGTAATCCCTCTCACCCCCCCTTAAAAGATTTAGATGCACTACTGTTCCACTGGATGTCATAAGGTGAATGCACCAATTTGTAAGTCGCTCTGGATAAGAGCGTCTGCTAAATGACTTAAATGTAAATGTTGTGATTAATTTGATCGCTTATTAACGTTTACTAATACCTAAAGTTGCATTACAAAAGTATTTCGAAGTGTTTTGTGAAAGTTTATCGTCGACTTTTTGAATTAAAAAATGACGTTACGTTATGAAACGCTGTTTTTTTTCGTTGATCACACAGTCTACATATAACGATATCTAGGCTATATATGGACCGATTTAATCGAAAAAAAGACCCAATAGTGATTATGGGACATCTAGAAGTGCCAACAAAGAAGATGGTCAAAGGTAATGAATGTTTTCTATTTTATTGTGCGGTTTGTGTAGCGCCGAATATGCTAATTATTTTGTTTACGTGCCCTGCGGGTCTATTGTGGTGTTACATGCTATCAGATAATAGCTTCTCATGCTTTCGCCGAAAAGCATTTTAAAAATCTGACTTGTTGCCTGGATTCACAACGAGTGTAGCTTTAATTCAATACCCTGCATGTGTATTTTAATGAACGTTTGAGTTTTAACTAATACTATTAGCATTTAGCGTAGCGCATTTGCATTTCCAGAGCTCTAGATGGGACGCAAGCGTCTCAAGTAGGAGCAAGAGGTTAAGGGTTGCAGTCATTTCAGTCGCTGTAGTAGCTGACGTGTATAAATGTTGAGTCTTCAGCATACACACAGGCTTTACTCAGTGCCAGTGGCAGGTCATTAGTAAAGATTTTAAAAAGTAAGGTGCCTAGACAGCTGCCCTGGGGAATGCCTGCCTCTACCTGGATTATATTGGAGAGGCTTCCATTAATAAAGAGCTGCAGTCAGTTTTAGAATAGGTGGCAAGTAATAAGCTAGTCTGAAATAAAAATAAAAAAAAATAAAAGCATTGTATTTGGGACAGCATTGACTAAACCACAAACCACAAACCTCAACTAAATATTATAATGAATAATGTGGAAATTGAGCAAGTTGAGGATATTAAACTGCTTGGTGTAATCCTAGATTGTAAACTGACATGGTCAAAACATATTGGTGCAACGGTAGCTAGGATAGGGAGAGGTCTGTTCATTATAAAGCGCTGATCTGCTTTCTTGAAATTGCTATCAACAAAACAATTCCTACAGGCCTTGGTTTTGTCGCACCTGGACTACTGCCCAGTCATGTGGTCAAGTACTACAAAGAGGGACATAGGCAAATTACAGCTGTTGTGATGAGGTGCATCTCGGTGAGAGGTGTAGGAGTCAGGCACAGGAGAGCAGGGATTTTTGAGAAGCGTGTTTAATATATACAGTGGGGCAAAAAAGTATTTTATTTTCCACCATAATTTGCAAATAAATTCATAAAAAATCCTACAATGTGATTTTCTTGATTTTTTTTCTCATTTTGTCTGTCATAGTTGAAGTGTACCTATGATGAAAATTACAGGCCTCTCTCAGCTTTTTAATTTGGAGAACTTGCACAATTGGTGGCTGACTAAATACTTTTTTGCCCCACTGAATAGTCCACCAATACAAAAATGGCACAGAGGAAAAAAGAAAAAAAACTACTCTCTCAAAGAATCAGAAACTTGTGCCAACACACGGAGGAACAACCACAGTTCTGACACTTACATACCCGTGCCTTAATAGTGAAAACGATACAGAAACTCGTGCAAAACGCACGTGTTTCAACTACTAGAACACAGCTCAGACACCCATAGATACCCCACAACACATGCCACCAGGGGTCTTCTCACAGTCCCCAAGTCCAGAACAGCCTCTGGGAAATGCACAGTACTACATAGAGCCTACATGGACATCTATTCCACATCAAGTAACTCAAGCAAGTAGTCAAATGGGAGTTGCAAAACTGATAAAACTACACGTTATGGGAAAATGGTTACTGTGACACACACACACACGCTAACACATGCACTCTACATACACATACATTAGGATGTTGTAATATTTTTGTATTGTGGTATTATACATGTTGTATTGTAGATGTTGTTACGAATCCCTTTTGGCCCGACAGTCTAGGGGGGATGGTAATGAGACCCGTAACATAACTCATGCAAATTATTATTGTGACAAAGTAAAAGTGTGCACGAAATAACCACGACAACTGAAATCTACCGTCAAACTCTAGGTTTATTTATAAACACACGGTAATGGGGGGAGCAGGAAAAGGGGCTGAGCTGGACCCAAGGAAAGAAACAATAAGTATTCAAAAACACCCCTAAACTAGACTAGCCTACTTTAACAACAGCTAACCAAAAATACAGTGGGTGGTCCGCCCAGTTCTAACTAGTGTATTTAACAAAGTTCACCTACGGGTAGTGTATGCCCATGGGCGACTTGTCTTGGTTTCCCCCTTTTCCCACCAGCAAACAAACAAACACCATAACCAAAAACAATACTCACAGGTGATGACAAAGTGCTATGGAGGTGTTTAAACAAAAGAGAGGTTAAGACACAAAGCGAGAGTGAAACACAGAGACCTACAGACATGGCATTTACAGAGAGATTGAGCTAGAGATTGCTCTAGAACAAACAAATGATGGGGTTTTTAAACCATGGGGAAGGAACTGTGATAGGGTAGGAAATAGGAGGAGGTGTGTCTTCTGATTGATGATTGATTGTTGACTGATTGGGGAGTGATGGTTTTCACCTGTGAGGGGAGAAGGAGAGAAAAGAAACACACACAGGATACACACACACACAGGATAACTGTATCCGTAACAGATGTGCATTTGGTACAGTAGTAATAATGTGTTGTAGGTATGATGTACTGTTTACTTTCAAATGTGTGATGTCATTGCCGCAATCTTGTTAGACCCCAGGACGAGCAGCAGCTAATGGGGATCCTTATTAGATAATAATAATAATAATAATAATAATCATCTCTCTTCACTAGTTGCCGTCAAGGTTGTGAAGCAGTTTCAATAAAACATAATTTGTGAAATATCACATTATAGCAAATATCAATTCACATCTCCATTCAGTCAATTCAAATATCAATTCACATCTCCATTCAGTCAATTCAAATATCAATTCACATCTCCATTCAGTCAATTCAAATATCAATTCACATCTCCATTCAGTCAATTCAAATATCAATTCACATCTCCATTCAGTCAATTCAAATATCAATTCACATCTCCATTCAGTCAATTCAAATATCAAATATCAATTCACATCTCCTTTCAGTCAATTCAAATATCAATTCACATCTCCATTCAGTCAATTCAAATATCAATTCACATCTCCATTCAGTCAATTCAAATATCAATTCACATCTCCATTCAGTCAATTCAAATATCAATTCACATCTCCTTTCAGTCAATTCAAATATCAATTCACATCTCCATTCAGTCAATTCAGGAAGTGTGTATAAATCCAAGTTGTGAATTTAAAAAAAAAATGCTCAAGGAACACAATGGACAATTTTTATTTATGTATGGGGGGGGGCTATTACCATTATCAAACAGTCGTGATATGACGATGCTTTTAAATAATCACAGATTAGATACGGATTAAAAGTAGCATGAGTAGTCATGAATTTAATTTCAACTCTGAAAACTCTTGAGTTGTAGCCGGTACATGTCGGTCTACTGACAGGTGGTGAGGCAGAAGTCTATGAGCAAAATATATTAAAAATACCTATTTTTGGTTGAAGAGATGTTGGCATGCCTTTGATCTGTATCTGAGGAAAAGGCAACAGATGTGAATAAGACAGTAATTTGTTTGAGTAAATCAGTTGCTTGAACAAAAACAACGATGCTATTTCGAACAGAGCTAGGGACCGGAAGATACAGCCTGACAACAAGACGTCATGACAACAAGACGTCATGACAACAAGACATCATGACAACTGACCACTCACCTCTGTTGTCTATTTTCAGTGTACAGTATATCATCATATCAGACATAGTTTTGCACAATAGTCTCGCGTTATCAATCAATCAGGAAGTGCATGGCACACATACACAATCCATGTCTCAATTGTCGCAAGGCTTACAAATCCTTTAACCTCTCTACTCCCCTTCATCTACACTGATTGAAGTGGATTTAACAAGTGACGTCAATAAGGGATCATAGCTTTCACCTGGGTTCACCTGGTCAGTCTATGTCATGGAAAGAACAGGTGTATATGAAACACCCCATACACAAACACACACACGCACATATACATTATTCATTTCCATAAAGTTTGCTGCTCCAGTGTCTTTAGATATTTTTGTTAGATGTTACTATGGAATACTGAAGTATAATTACAAGCAATTCAAAAGTGTCAAATGCTTATATTGACAATTCCATGAAGTTGATGCAAAGAGTCAATATTTGCAGTGTTGACCCTTCTTTTTCAAGACCTCTGCAATCCGCCCTGGCATGCTGTCAATTAACTTCTGGGCCACATCCTGACTGATGGCAACCCATTTTTTTGACCGAATTTGTGGGTTTTTGTTTGTCCACCCGCCACTTGAGGATTGATCACAAGTTCTCAATGGGATTAAGGTCTGGGGAGTTTCCTGGCCATGGACCCAAAATATCAATGTTTTGTTCCCCAAGCCACTTAGGTATCTTCTTATGGGTAGGTGGGATGGTAGAGTCCCACCTGGTCAACATCCGGTGAAATTGCAGAACGCAAAATTCAAACTACAGAATTATAAATATTTAAATCACAAGTGTAGTATTAAAATATGAATTATTTAATATTTAAATCAATATTTAAATCACAAGTGTAGTACATCAAAATAAAGCGTAACTTCTTGTTAATCCAGCCACTGTGTCAGATTTCAAAAAAGTCTTTACGGCAAAAGCACACCATGCGATTATCTGAAGACAGAGCACTGCATACAAAAGCATGAAAAACGTATTTCAACCAGGCAGGTGCGACACGAAAGTCAGATATTACCTATATAATAAATGCCTTACCTTTGATCTTCCTCTGTTGGCACTCCAATAGGTCTCAGTTACATCACAAATGGTCCTTTTGTTCGATAATGTCCTTCTTTATATCCATAAAAACTCAGTTTAGCTGGCGCACTTCAGTCAATAATCCACCCAGTTTCCCTCCATCAAAATGGATACAAAATGAATCCCCAACGTTACCAATAAACTTTTCCAAACAAGTCAAACAACATTTATAATCAAACCTTAGGTATCCTAATACGCAAATAAACTATACAATTTAATTGTTCTTGTCTTTACCCAGGGACCCTCTGCACACATCAACAACAGTCACCCACGAAGCATCGTTACCCATCGCTCCACAAAAGCCGCAGCCCTTGCAGAGCAAGGGGGACCACTACTTCAAGGTCTCAGAGCAAGTGACGTCACCGATTGAAATGCTATTTAGCGCGCACCACCGGTAACTAGCTAGCTATTTCACATCCGTTACACTTGGAAACACTACAGCCAAAATGGGAGCCAACTAGAAAACGACCATTTCTGCCTCATTTTTCCAAAAACCAGCATGAAACTCTTTCTAAAGACTGTTGACATCTAGTGTAAGCCCTAGGAACTGCAATCTGGGAGGACTTTGCCCCATAATAAACATGAGAGCCATTGGAAAAAGTGGAAGGCTGAATTTGTATTTTTTGGGATGGTTTCTCCTCTGGGTTTTGTATGGTCTAATCTTCGATTCACTGTGCGTGCAGATGGACTCACACCTGCCTGCTGCCATTCCTGAGCAAGCTCTGTACTGGTGGTGTCCCGATCCCGCAGCTGAATCAAGTTTAGAAGACGGTCCTGATGCTTGCTGGACTTTCTTGGACGCTCTGAAGCCTTCTTCACAACAATTGAACCGCTCTCCTTGAAGTTCTTGATGACTTTGTGAAAATGTATTTTTGTGTCATTCTCAACTTTACACACACACACACATATATATCCATACAGTGGGGCAAAAAAAGTATTTAGTCAGCCACCAATTGTGCATGTTCTCCCACTTAAAAATATGAGAGAGGCCTGTAATTTGCCTCATAGGTACACTTCAACTATGATAGACAAAATTAGAAAAAAAATCCAGAAAATCACATTGTAGGATTTTTTATGAATTTATTTGCAAATTATGGTGGAAAATAAGTATTTGGTCACCTACAAATAAGCAAGATTTCTGGCTCTCACAGACCTGTGAAAAGTGGGAGAACTTGCACAATTGGTGGCTGACTAAATACTTTTTTGCCCCACTGTATATACATACACACATATACATGTACACACACATACATATGCACACACACACACATATACATGTACACACACTTACATATGCACACACACACATACACACATATACACACCCATACATATACACACACACATACACATTTACACACATATATACACAAACACACATCTATACACACATACACACACACACACACACATCTACACACACACACACATACACATATATACATACACAAACAAACCGATGCCACATCTCTCCCTTCCTAGCGTTGATCTATACACACATACACTCACACACACATACACAAACAAACCGATGCCACATCTCTCCCTTCCTAGCGTTGATCTATACACACATACACACACACACACATACACAAACAAACCGATGCCACATCTCTCCCTTCCTAGCGTTGATCTATACACACACACACAAACAAACCGATGCCACATCTCTCCCTTCCTAGCGTTGATCTATACACACACACACACACACACACACACACATACACATATATACACACATATACACACACAAACAAACCGATGCCACATCTCTCCCTTCCTAGCGTTGATCTATACACACATACACACACACACACAAACAAACCGATGCCACATCTCTCCCTTCCTAGCGTTGATCTATACACACATACACACACACACACATACACAAACAAACCGATGCCACATCTCTCCCTTCCTAGCGTTGATCTATACACTGTAGCCATCCTCCAAACACCAAGATGTAAAAAAATATGACTTCCTTCCCAAGGGCATCTTCCTGTTTGTGTGTGAATGTCGGTCAGGAGAGAGAGACGGAGTCCCCTCTGACATGACCCTAGCCTAAAGGTCAACACAACACTGTGTGTGTGTTGTCACGTGTCATGTGACCACCACAAGCACACACAGACGCCCTCTCAACCAGAAAAAAACAAAAAACATCCAAAGAAACTCATAATGTTTATGTTCACCATGCTGTACCAGACCAGACTAGACCAGAGTCTGGTTGTCACGTAGAGTAGGCCAGAAGGCTAAACTGGATAACCTAACCTCTATCAAAATAAAAAGATGGCGGAGCCGCAAAAGTTCTTCTGTGCAAAGGTGTTTATTTACAAGTGATTCCGGAACAAAAAACAACAGTACTGCCATCAACGTCTACCTTATGGGACAGCTTAAAAACAATGCTGCCCCATCCACAGCTCAATCCAAAATTGCCTCTCCATAACAGAAAGAGAGGCTCCTTTTGTAGGGCTAGCCCCTCCCCTCAGAACAATTAACCCTAATTAATGAATCAATTAACAATACAAACCTACATTTTCCATGAACTAAACATACTAAAGGATATATATTGCAACACGGTTTTAAACAATATCACAACATAACATTTACAACATTACATCACTACTGACAATATCTTTCAATATGCCCATATGCATTAATGAGCCATTTGGAACAGGCACTATAAAGCCAACCCAATTCCCTTAGCTCGGGTCCTTTTCCAGCATACCCGGAAGCTACCGAGATGGAGAGAGAGGAACAGAACAAACAAACAATGCGCTCATCCACAACATTGATAAGTATAATAATTATTGTATCTCTCAAATATGAACATTGACAAGTGTGAAATGCATGCACCAAGACAGAAGTTAATTTGTGTGTCGACCCACATTGTTAACTTATGGTATAATGGCGCAGGGAGGAGTGATGAATATGTGTGTGCGTTAAAGAACCAAATGCTGCCCGCGGCCAGTGACAGACTTCTACGTCACACTAGACCAGACTAGACCATACTGTACCAGACTATACCAGACCAGACCAGACTAGACCAGACTAGACCAGACCAGACTAGACCAGACTAGACCAGACCAGACCAGACCAGACTAGACCATACTGTACCAGACTATACCAGACCAGACCAGACCAGACCAGACTAGACCAGACTAGACCATACTGTACCAGACTAGACCAGACTAGACCAGACTAGACCAGACTAGACTAGACTAGACTAGACTAGACCATACTGTACCAGACTATACTAGACCAGACCAGACCAGACTAGACCAGACTAGACCATACTGTACCAGACTATACCAGACTAGACCAGATCAGACTAGACCATACTGTCCCAGACCAGACCAGACCAGACTAGACCAGACTATACTAGACAATACCAGACTAGACCATACTGTACCAGACCAGACCAGACCAGACTAGACCAGACTATACCAGACTAGAGCATACTGTACCAGACCAGACCAGACCAGACTAGACCAGACTATACTAGACCAGACCAGACTAGACTAGACCATACTATACCAGACCAGACCATACTAGACCAGACCAGACTAGACCAGACTAGACCAGACTAGACCAGACTAGACCATACTGTACCAGACTAGACCAGACTAGACCAGACTAGACCATACTGTACCAGACCAGACTAGACTAGACCAGACCAGACTAGACTAGACCATACTGTACCAGACTATACCAGACCAGACTAGACCAGACTAGACCATACTGTACTAGACCAGACTAGACCATACTGTACCAGACCAGACCAGACTAGATCAGACCAGACTAAACTAGACTGTACCAGACCAGACCAGACTAGACCATACTGTACCAGACCAGACTAGACCAGACCAGACCAGACTAGATCAGACTAGTCTAGACTAGACCATACTGTACCAGACCAGACTAGACCAGACCAGCCTTTACTAGACCAGTTCCAGACTAGACTAGACTGTACCTGACCAGACAAGACTAGACCAGACTAGACCAGACTGTACCAGACCAGACAAGACTAGACTAGACCATACTGTACCAGACCAGACCAGACCAGACCAGACTAGACCAGACCAGACCAGACCAGACTGGACTGGACTGTACCAGACCAGACTAGACCATACTGTACCAGACCAGACTAGACCAGACCAGACTAAACTAGACCAGACTAGACCATACTGTACCAGACCAGACTAGAACATTTTATTTTTTATATTTTTTATTTCACCTTTATTAAACCAGGTAGGCCAGTTGAGAACAAGTTCTCATTCACAACTGCGACCTGGCCAAGATAAAGCATAGCAGTGTGAACAGACAACAGAGTTCCACATGGAGTAAACAATTAACAAGTCAATAACACAGTAGAAAAAAAGAGTCTATATACAATGTGCAAAAGGCATGAGGAGGTAGGCGGATAATTACAATTTTGCAGATTAACACTGGAGTGATAGATGATCAGATGGTCATGTACAGGTAGAGATATTGGTGTGCAAAAGAGCAGAAAAGTAAATAAATATAAACAGCATGGGGATGAGGTAGGTAAATGGGGTGGGCTATTTACCGATGGACTATGTACAGCTGCAGCGATCGGTTAGCTGCTCAGATAGCAGATGTTTGAAGTTGGTGAGGGAGATAAAAGTCTCCAACTTCAGCGATTTTTGCAATTCGTTCCAGTCACAGGCAGCAGAGAACTGGAAGGAAAGGCGGCCAAATGGGGTGTTGGCTTTAGGGATGATCAGTGAGATACACCTGCTGGAGCGGACAACACTGTACCAGACAAGGCTAGACTGTACCAGACCAGACAAAACCAGACCAGGTGATTCTCAGCATAACACCAACATTGAGTGACCAATGTACTGTACTGCACTGTACTTTGCTCTACTGTTCTGTACTGTACTCTACTGTACTGTACTCTACCTTACTGTACTGTACTTTGCTCTACTGTTCTGTACTGTACTCTACTCTACTGTACTCTACCTTACTGTACTGTACTTTGCTCTACTGTTCTGTACTGTACTCTACCTTACTGTACTGTACTTTGCTACTGTACTTACTGTACTGTACTTTGCTCTACTGTTCTGTACTGTACTCTACTCTACTGTACTCTACCTTACTGTACTGTACTTTGCTCTACTGTTCTGTACTGTACTCTACTGTACTGTACTCTACCTTACTGTACTGTACTTTGCTCTACTGTTCTGTACTGTACTCTACTCTACTGTACTCTACCTTACTGTACTGTACTTTGCTCTACTGTTCTGTACTGTACTCTACTCTACTGTACTCTACCTTACTGTACTGTACTTTGCTCTACTGTACTCTACTGTACTCTACCGTACAGCACTGTGCTCTACTGTTCTGTCCTGTACTGTACTCTACTGTACGGCGCTGTGCTGTACTCTACTGTGCTGTACTCTACTGTGCTGTACTCTACTGTACTGTACTGTACTCTACTTTACTGTACTCTACTGTACTGTACTCTACTTTACTGTACTCTACTCTACTGTACTCTACTGTACTCTACTGTACTGTACTCTACTCTACTGTACTCTAATGTACTGTACTCTCCTGTACTGTACTCTCCTGTGCTCTACCCTACTCTACTGTACTGTACTCTACTGTACTCTACTCTACTCTATTGTACTCTACTGTACTCTACTATGATGTTCTCTTCTGTACTGTGCTTTACTCTACTGTACTGTGCTCTACTGTACTCTACTGTACTCTACTGTATTGTGCTCTACCCTACTCCACTGTAATCTACTCTACTGTACTGTATTCTACTGTACTGCACTGTGCCCTACTGTTCTGTACTTTACTGTACTCCACTGTACTCTACTGTCTTGTACTATGCTCTGATCTACTGTACTGTACTCTACTGTACTGTACTCTACTGTACTGTACTGTGCTCTACTGTACTGTACTGTACCCTACTGTTCTGTACTTTACTGTACTCTACTCTACTGTACTCCACTGTACTCTACTGTCTTGTACTGTACTCTACTCTACTCTATTGTACTCTACTGTACTATGCTGTCCTGTTCTGTTCTGTACTGTACTCTACTCAACTGTACTGTGCTCTACTGTACTGTACTGTGCTCTACTCTACTCAACCGTACTGTGCTCTACTCTACTGTACTGTGCTCTACTCTACTGTACTGTACTCTCCTGTACTCTACTCTACTCTATTCTACTGTACTCTACTATGCTGTCCTGTTCTGTTCTGTACTTTACTCTTCTCTACTGTACTGTGCTCTACTGTACTGTGCTCTACTGTACTGTACTGTACTGTACTGTACTCTACTCTACTGTACTGTGCTCTACTGTACTCTACTGTACTCTACTGTTCTGTACTCAACTGTACTGTTCTCTACTGTGCATTACTCTACTGTACTCTACTGTACTGTGCTCTACTGTACTGTACTGTCCTCTACTGTACTGTGCTGTGCTCTACTCTACTGTACTCTACTGTACTCTACTGTTCTGTACTCTACTGTACTGTTCTCTACTGTACTGTTCTGTACTGTACTCTACTGTACTGTGCTCTACTCTACTGTACTGTGTTCTACTGTACTGTTGTTCTGTACTGTACTGTGCTGTACTGTGCTCTACTCTATTGTACTGTACTGTGCTCTACTCAACTCTATTGTGCTCTACTGTACTGTTCTGTACTGTACTGTACTGTACTGTGCTCTACTGTACTGTATTGTGCTCTACTGTACTGTGCTCTACTGTACTGTGCTCTACTGTACTGTGCTCTACTGTGCTCTACTGTGCTCTACTGTACTGTGCTCTACTCTACTGTGCTCTACTCTACTGTGCTCTACTGTACTGTGCTCTACTCTACTGTACTCTACTCTACTGGACTGTACTCTGTGTGTTATTCCTGCCGATTTCCCTAAAAGTGGCTGCTGTGAATGTTTTATTTAAAATTGGTGCCCCCCAGCACAACACTGGAGTATATGTGGTGTATGTGTGTGTATAGGGGTTCTTCAGGGGCCAATAGGGGCCCTCAGTCTCAGGGTGGTAGTTCAGAAAGTCGCTCTCCACTCCCCACCTTATTGAAGATGCTCCGACCTCATTGAAGATGCTCCCGACCTCATTGAAGATGCTCCCCACCTCATTGAAGATGCTCCCGACCTCATTGAAGATGCTCCCGACCTCATTGAAGATGCTCCCGAGCTCATTGAAGATGCTCCCGACCTCATTGAAGATGCTCCCCATCTCATTGAAGATTCTCCCCACCTCATTGAAGATGCTCCCCACCTCATTGAAGATGCTCCCCACCTCATTGAAGATGCTCCCCACCTCATTGAAGATGCTCCCGACCTCATTGAAGATGCTCCCGACCTCATTGAAGATGCTCCCCACCTCATTGAAGATGCTCCCGACCTCATTGAAGATGCTTCCCACCTCATTGAAGATGCGTCCCACCTCATTGAAGATGCTTCCCACCTCATTGAAGATGCTCCCCACCTCATTGAAGATGCTCCCCACCTCATTGAAGATGCTTCCCACCTTATTTATTTATTTTTACTTTACCTTTATTCTACTAGGCAAGTCAGTTAAGAACAAATTCTTATTTTCAATGACAGCCTAGGAACAGTGGGTTAACTGCCTGTTCAGGGGCAGAACGACAGATTTTGTACCTTGTCAGCTCGGGGATTTGAACTTGCAACCTTTCGGTTACTAGTCCAATGCTCTAACCACTAGGCTACCCTGCTCCCCACCTCATTGAAGATGCTCCCGACCTCATTGAAGATGCTCCCCACCTCATTGAAGATGCTCCCCACCTCATTGAAGATGCTCCCGACCTCATTGAAGATGCTCCCCACCTCATTGAAGATGCTCATTGAAGATGCTCCCCACCTCATTGAAGATGCTCCCGACCTCATTGAAGATGCTCCCCACCTCATTGAAGATGCTCCCGACCTCATTGAAGATGCTCCCCACCTCATTGAAGATGCTCCCCACCTCATTGAAGATGCTCCCGACCTCATTGAAGATGCTCCCGACCTCATTGAAGATGCTCCCGACCTCATTGAAGATGCTCCCCACCTCATTGAAGATGCTCCCCACCTCATTGAAGATGCTCCCCACCTCATTGAAGATGCTCCCATTGAAGATGCTCCCGACCTCATTGAAGATGCTCCCCACCTCATTGAAGATGCTCCCGACCTCATTGAAGATGCTCCCCACCTCATTGAAGATGCTCCCCACCTCATTGAAGATGCTCCCGACCTCATTGAAGATGCTCCCGACCTCATTGAAGATGCTCCCAACCTCATTGAAGATGCTCCCCACCTCATTGAAGATGCTCCCCACCTCATTGAAGATGCTCCTGACCTCATTGAAGATGCTCCCGTGCTATCCGAGCTGATCTGTTACTCATGAGCTTATCTGTTATATATTTCACCCATTAAAAATTGACATTATTATCGGCCACCGTGTTAGGGTTTGTCTGGTTTGTCTCCGTGGTGTGGACGACTGGTGTTGTAGAACTTGATTAAAGAAACATGTTTGTGGAATCTCTTTATATTCTGAGTGGTTGGTTTTCATTATTCCCTGCTGTTAAGTATGTAATCCCCATGAACAACAGATGATCATTCAGAGGTCTGTCTGGCTAATACTTTTCTGTCTGTCTGGCTGCCTGCTTCTCTGTCTGCCTTTTTTTAATGTCTGACTGGCTGCCTGCTTCTCTGTCTGTCTTTTTTTATGTTGTGCTTCTCTGTTTGCCTTTCTGACTGTAAAAGCCAATCTGCTACTTTTCCTCCTCAATCATGACCTGGCTCTCTGGATTTGATCATATTTACCCAATCAGAAGAAAGGGAGACAGCGCTAAGAGCAGCAGCCTGCAGGTGTATGTGTTTACGTTTGTGTGTCCATGTGGGCTCGCATGTGTGTGTGTGTGTGTGTGTGTGTGTGTGTGTGTGTGTGTGTGTGTGTGAAAGTGTATGAGTGTATGAGTGAGTGTGGTGAGGGCACAGCCCAGGTTTCTCTCTCCATCACTCTCTGTCCCCCTCTCTCTCTCTCTCCCTCCACCACCCTCTCCACCTCCCTCTCTCTTTCTCCTTCCCTCTCATCCCCCTCCTCTTTCTCTCCACCACCCTCTGTCTCTCTCTTCACCACCCTCTCCCTCTCTCTCCATCTCTCCCTTCCTCTCTCTCGCTCCTGGGGGAGCCCCTCTGTCTCTCTCTTCACCACCCTCTCCCTCTCTCTCCATCTCTCCCTTCCTCTCTCTCGCTCCTGGGGGAGCCCCTCTGTCTCTCTCTTCACCACACTCTCCCTCTCTCTCCATTTCTCCCTTCCTCTCTCTCGCTCCTAGGGGAGCCCCTCTGGCTCAGAGTCAGTCTCTTGTTGTAGGTGATATTGATCTGATCCACCTGCCAGAGTACTGTGGTCCTGCCTCAGGCCTACTCCAGCCTCTACTGTGCTTCATAGAGTCAGCACTAACATTCATACTTAACTTGGAAAAATGGCTGGAATGGAATGGAATGGTCTAATATTGTAGCCAGTCCCTCAGAGAAACTGGGATACTGGTCAATTGGAGGGGTTTTATGCCAACATGCTTTTGCCGTCAATCTTGTATAGATTGCCACTATGGAAGGATGGAAGCCACTATGGAAGGATGGGAGCCACTATGGAAGGATGGAAGCCACTATGGAAGGGTGGGAGCCACTATGGAAGTGTGGAAGCCACTATGGAAGGATGGAAGCCACTATGGAAAGATGGGAGCCACTATGGAAGGGTGGGAGCCACTATGGAAGGGTGGGAGCCACTATGGAATGGTGGAAGCCACTATGGAAGGAAGGAAGCCACTATGGAAAGATTGAAGAGGGTGGAAGCCACTATGGAAGGATGGAAGCCACTATGGAAATATTGAAGAGGGTAGAAGCCACTATGGAAGGGTGGGAGCCACTATGGAAGGAAGGAAGCCACTATGGAAAGATTGTAGAGGGTATAATCCACTATGGAAGGATGGAAGCCACTATGGAAGGGTGGAAGCCACTATGGAAGGATGGAAGCCACTATGGAAAGATTGAAGAGGGTAGAAGCCACTATGGAAGGATGGAAGCCACTATGGAAGGGTGGAAGCCACTATGGAAGGATGGAAGCCACTATGGAAAGATTGAAGAGGGTAGAAGCCACTATGGAAGGGTGGAAGCCACTATGTAAGGAAGGAAGCCACTATGGAAAGATTGAAGAGGGTAGAAGCCACTATGGAAGGCTGGAAGACACTATGGAGGGATGGAAGACACTATGGAAGGGTGGAAGCCACTATGGAAGGATGGAAGCCACTATGGAAGGATGGGAGCCACTATGGAAGAATGGGAACCACTATGGAAAGATTTAAGAGGGTAGAAGCCACTATGGAAGGAAGGAAGCAACTATGGAAAGATTGAAGAGGGTAGAAGCCACTATGGAAGGGGGGAAGCCACTATGGAAGGATGGAAGCCACTATGGAAGGATGGAAGCCACTATGGAAGGGTGGAAGCCACTATGGAAGGATGGGAACCACTATGGAAGGGTGGAAGCCACTATGGAAAGATTGATGAGGGTGGAAGCCACTATGGAAGGATGGAAGCCACTATGGAAAAATTGAAGCCAATATGGAAGGCTGGAAGCCACTATTATAGGGTATACGCCACTATGGAAGGATGGAAGCCACTATGGAAAGATTGAAGATGGTAGAAGCCACTATGGAAGGATGGAAGACACTATGGAAGGGTGGAAGCCACTATGGAAGGATGGAAGCCACTATGGAAGGATGGGAGCCACTATGGAAGGGTGGAAGCCACTATGGAAGGATGGGAACCACTATGGAAAGATTGAAGAGGGTAGAAGCCACTATGGAAGGCTGGAAGCCACTATGGAAGGAAGGAAGCCACTATGGAAAGATTGAAGAGGGTAGAAGCCACTATGGAAGGATGGAAGCCACTATGGAAGGGTGGAAGCCACTATGGAAGGATGGAAGCCACTATGGAAGGATGGGAGCCACTATGGAAGGGTGGAAGCCACTATGGAAGGAAGGAAGCCACTATGGAAAGATTGAAGTGGGTGGAAGCCACTATGGAAGGATGGAAGCCACTATGGAATGATTGCAGCCAATATGAAAGGATGGAAGCAACTATGGAAAGATTGAAGAGGGTAGAAGCCACTATGGAAGGGTGGAAGCCACTATGGAAGGATGGAAGCCACTATGGAAGGATGGAAGCCACTATGGAAGGGTGGAAGCCACTATGGAAGGATGGGAACCACTATGGAAGGGTGGAAGCCACTATGGAAAGATTGAAGAGGGTGGAAGCCACTATGGAAGGATGGAAGCCACTATGGAAAAATTGAAGCCAATATGGAAGGTTGGAAGCCACTATGGAAGGGTAGATGCCACTATGGAAGGGTGGAAGCCACTATTATAGGGTATACGCCACTATGGAAGGATGGAAGCCACTATGGAAAGATTGAAGACGGTAGAAGCCACTATGGAAGGATGGAAGACACTATGGAAGGGTGGAAGCCACTATGGAAGGATGGAAGCCACTATGGAAGGATGGGAGCCACTATGGAAGGGTGGAAGCCACTATGGAAGGATGGGAACCACTATGGAAAGATTGAAGAGGGTAGAAGCCACTATGGAAGGCTGGAAGCCACTATGGAAGGAAGGAAGCCACTATGGAAAGATTGAAGAGGGTAAAAGCCACTATGGAAGGATGGAAGCCACTATGGAAGGGTGGAAGCCACTATGGAAGGATGGAAGCCACTATGGAAGGATGGGAGCCACTATGGAAGGGTGGAAGCCACTATGGAAGGAAGGAAGCCACTATGGAAAGATTGAAGTGGGTGGAAGCCACTATGGAAGGATGGAAGCCACTATGGAATGATTGGAGCCAATATGAAAGGATGGAAGCCACTATGGAAAGATTGAAGAGGGTAGAAGCCACTATGGAAGGGTGGAAGCCACTATGGAAGGATGGAAGCCACTATGGAAGGATGGAAGCCACTATGGAAGGGTGGAAGCCACTATGGAAGGATGGGAACCACTATGGAAGGGTGGAAGCCACTATGGAAAGATTGATGAGGGTGGAAGCCACTATGGAAGGATGGAAGCCACTATGGAAAAATTGAAGCCAATATGGAAGGTTGGAAGCCACTATGGAAGGGTAGATGCCACTATGGAAGGGTGGAAGCCACTATTATAGGGTATACGCCACTATGGAAGGATGGAAGCCACTATGGAAAGATTGAAGACGGTAGAAGCCACTATGGAAGGATAGAAGACACTATGGAAGGGTGGAAGCCACTATGGAAGGATGGAAGCCACTATGGAAGGATGGGAGCCACTATGGAAGGGTGGAAGCCACTATGGAAGGATGGGAACCACTATGGAAAGATTGAAGAGGGTAGAAGCCACTATGGAAGGCTGGAAGCCACTATGGAAGGAAGGAAGCCACTATGGAAAGATTGAAGAGGGTAAAAGCCACTATGGAAGGATGGAAGCCACTATGGAAGGGTGGAAGCCACTATGGAAGGATGGAAGCCACTATGGAAGGATGGGAGCCACTATGGAAGGGTGGAAGCCACTATGGAAGGAAGCCACTATGGAAAGATTGAAATGGGTGGAAGCCACTATGGAAGGATGGAAGCCACTATGGAATGATTGCAGCCAATATGAAAGGATGGAAGCCACTATGGAAAGATTGAAGCCAATATGGAATGATTGCAGCCAATATGGAAGGATGGAAGCCACTATTATAGGGTAGACGCCACTATGGAAGGATGGAAGCAACTATGGAAGGGTGGAAGCCACTATGGAAGGGTGGAAGCCACTATGGAAGGCTGGGAGCCACTATGAAAGGATGGAAGCCACTATGGAAGGATGGAAGCCACTATGGAAGGATGGAAGCCAATATGGACAGGTGGAAACCACTATGAAAGGATGGAAGCCAATATGGAAGGGTGGCAGCCACTATGAAAGGATGGTAAAGGTTTTCCTTTATGACATAATTTGTAATCAAGGTATGATTCATTCTGTGTATATGTCATTCTGTGTGATTAGTTAGGTATTTAGTAAATAAATAATTAAACCCAATTTTGCATTGCTGATTCAACTTGTTAGCCAGGGTTTGTGAAGATAACCAAGAATTTACAACTTTCAGATGAGACTGAAATAAGGTGACAATTAATATTGACTGCTTTTGATGTAAAATATTACTAGGTCTTTAAGAGTTTATTCGGAATATAAAAGCTCTATAAATATTATTTTGTGGTGCCCCGACTTTCTAGTTCATTACATTTACATGATTCGCTCAATCAGGTAATATTAATTACGGAGAAAGGATTTTATAGAATAGCATATCACTTAATCCGGCATAGCCAAAGACATGACAACTGCGTGGCCACACACGCCTCCAACTCAATCATCAAGTTTGCAGATGACACAACCGTAGTAGGCCTGATTATCAGCAATGACAAGACAGCCTACAGGGAGGAGGTGAGGACCCTGGCAGAGTGGTGCAAGAAAACAACCTCTCACACAATGTCAACAAAACAAAGGGGCTGATCGTGGACTTCAGGAAACAGCAGAGGGAGCACCCCCCCTATCCACATCGATGGGACCTCGGTTGAGAAGGTGGAAAGCTTCGAGTTCCTCGACGTACACATCACTGAGAATCTGAAATGGTCCACCCACACAGACAGTGTGGCGAAGAAGGCGCAACAGCACCTCTTCAGCCTCAGCCTACAGATGTACAATTGAGAGCATCCTTTCGGGCTGTATTAGATACTAGGAACACAAGCATTTCCTTACACCTGCAATAACATCTGCTAAATATGTGTATTTGACCAATAACATTTGATTTGATGAAAGCCACTATGGAAGGATGGAAGCCACTATAGAAGGTTAAATCCACAATTGAAGGATGGAATCTACTATGGAAGGATGGAATCCACTATGGTAGGGTAGAATCCACTATGGTAGGATAGAATCCACTATGGTAGGGTAGAATCCACTATGGTAGGATGGAAGCCACTATGGTAGGGTAGAATCCACTATGGTAGGGTAGAATCCACTATGGTAGGATGGAATCCACTATGGTAGGGTAGAATCCACTATGGAAGGATGGAATCCACTATGGTAGGGTAGAATCCACTATGGTAGGGTAGAATCCACTATGGTAGGGTAGAATCCACTATGGTAGGATGGAAGCCACTACGGAAGGGTAGAATCCACTATGGTAGGTTAGAATCCACTATGGTAGGGTAGAATCCACTATGGTAGGGTAGAATCCACTATGGTAGGGTAGATTCCACTATGGTAGGTTGGAAGCCACTATGGTAGGGTAGAATCCACTATGGTAGGGTAGAATCCACTATGGTAGGGTAGAATCCACTATGGTTGGATGGAAGCCACTACGGAAGGATAGAAAACACTACAGAAGGGTATCTGTGTTTCTATCAGTGTTGTGTTCTTTTCCCCTATTCTGCATTTTGTGAGTGTGTAGATTGTAGACATGACTATTGCTTCTTAAAGTCGAAGACTCCCCAGTATTACACACATACACACACACACACACACACACACACACACACACTCTCTTTTACACACAGCCTCAGTGGCATCGTTAGGAGTATCAGCTCATTCCTCCATAGGTCAATGACAGCTTGACAGGCGACGAGAAAACGTTCCCTGCCGACACACTCAACCTCTCCCCTCCCCTTCTCTCCTCTTTTCCTCCTCTTCCTCTCCCCTGCCTTCCTCTCTCTTTTCTCCTCTCCATCGTGACCCTAACAGATGCAGAGATCTATTCCCCAAGCTTCTTTATCCCTCCTCCCCTCCTCCCTTCTCCACTGGTTCTCTTTGATGGTTCCACAGGCCCTGTGATGTGCTCTCTGTGTGTAAGCGTGTGGTTTTCTGGGGCCTCTGATAGTGAGTGGCTACCACTCCGGGGCCCGGGCTCTTACTGTGGCTCTCTCTAGGGGCCTGCCGGAACCTCGCTGCAGACAAAATAAATTATGTTTCCCATTAAAACGAGCTGATCTGCTGCTGCTAGGAACAGCTGTTTAGATTTGAGGGCCCGCCAAACATGGTTCTGTGTCGCGAGAGAGAGGGGGGGAAGGAAGGAGCAAGGGAATGAAAGGAGAGATACTGTAGTTGGAGGTTGTGTTTTGGCAGTTTCTGACAGCTGTCTGTCTTGGTTGTTAAGGTGTTTCTGTCTTGGTTGTTAAGGTGTTTCTGTCTTGGTTGTTAAGGTGTCTCTCTTGGTTGTTAAAGAGTCTCTGTCTTGGTTGTTAAGGTGTTTCTGTCTTGGTTGTTAAGGTGTTTCTGTCTTGGTTGTTAAGGTGTCTCTCTTGGTTGTTAAAGAGTCTCTGTCTTGGTTGTTAAGGTGTTTCTGTCTTGGTTGTTAAGGTGTTTCTGTCTTGGTTGTTAAGGTGTCTCTCTTGGTTGTTAAGGTGTCTCTCTTGATTGTTAAGGTGTCTCTCTTGGTTGTTAAAGTGTCTCTGTCTTGGTTGTTAAGGTGTCTCTCTTGGTTGTTAAGGTGTCTCTCTTGGTTGTTAAGGTGTCTCTCTTGGTTGTTAAGGTGTCTCTCTTGGTTGTTAAGGTGTCTGTCTTGGTTGTTAAGGTGTTTCTGTCTTGGTTGTTAAGGTGTTTCTGTCTTGGTTGTTAAGGTGTCTCTCTTGGTTGTTAAAGTGTCTCTGTCTTGGTTGTTAAGGTGTCTCTCTTGGTTGTTAAGGTGTCTCTCTTGGTTGTTAAAGTGTCTCTGTCTTGGTTGTTAAGGTGTCTCTCTTGGTTGTTAAAGTGTCTCTGTCTTGGTTGTTAAGGTGTCTGTCTTGGTTGTTAAGGTGTCTCTGTCTTGGTTGTTAAAGTGTCTCTGTCTTGGTTGTTAAGGTGTCTCTCTTGGTTGTTAAGGTGTCCCTGTCTTGGTTGTTAAGGTGTCTCTGTCTTGGTTGTTAAAGTGTCTCTGTCTTGGTTGTTAATGGTTGTTAAGGTGTCTCTGTCTTGGTTGTTAAGGTGTCTCTGTCTTGGTTGTTAAGGTGTCTCTGTCTTGGTTGTTAATGGTTGTTAAGGTGTCTCTCTTGGTTGTTAAGGTGTCTCTTGGTTGTTAAGGTGTCTCTCTTGGTTGTTAAGGTGTCTCTCTTGGTTGTTAAGGTGTCTGTCTTGGTTGTTAAGGTGTCTCTGTCTTGGTTGTTAAGGTGTTTCTGTCTTGGTTGTTAAGGTGTCTCTCTTGGTTGTTAAGGTGTCTCTCTTGGTTGTTATAGTCTCTCTTTCTTGGTTGTTAAAGTGTCTCTGTCTTGGTTGTTAAGGTGTCTGTCTTGGTTGTTAAGGTGTCTCTGTCTTGGTTGTTAAAGTGTCTCTGTCTTGGTTGTTAAAGTGTCTCTCTTGGTTGTTAAGGTGTCCCTGTCTTGGTTGTTAAGGTGTCTCTGTCTTGGTTGTTAAGGTGTCTCTGTCTTGGTTGTTAAAGTGTCTCTGTCTTGGTTGTTAATGGTTGTTAAGGTGTCTCTGTCTTGGTTGTTAAGGTGTCTCTGTCTTGGTTGTTAAGGTGTCCCTGTCTTGGTTGTTAAGGTGTCTCTGTCTTGGTTGTTAAGGTGACCCTGTCTTGGTTGTTAAGGTGTCCCTGTCTTGGTTGTTAAGGTGTCCCTGTCTTGGTTGTTAAGGTGTCCCTGTCTTGGTTGTTAAGGTGTCCCTGTCTTGGTTGTTAAGGTGTCCCTGTCTTGGTTGTTAAGGTGTCCCTGTCTTGGTTGTTACGGAGTCTGTCTTTGTTGGTGCACACATGCAGGCACACACACACACACACACACACACACACACACACACACACACTAAATCCCCACCCATCTTCCCTCCAGATTGGTAGGTTGTAACAGCTTTTTGTTTGTCACACAAAGCGTCAACAAACGCACTTCTCTCCTGATTCAATGACAAACCGTATTTAGCTGCTGTGGTTATGGTGGCGACTTGAAATCGCCCATTTCAAAGTACCCAACCAGACAATACTCATTTCTGGACTTTCATTAATTTATTTCACCCTCATTTCTACAAGTAAGTCCATTTTGTCCCATTATTCATACATATCTACCTCAATAACATCGTACCCCTGCACATCGACTGCTTGTTCTCTGTGTATATAGCCATGTTATCGTAACTCATTGTGGGGCCTCTGAGTAGCGCAGCGGTCTGAGGCACTACATGTCCATTCTAGAGGCATCACTACAGACCCTGGTTCGATTCCAGGCTGTATTACAACCGGCTGTGATTGAGAGTCCCATAGGGCGGCGCACTTTTGGCCCAGCGTTGTTAAGGGTAGGCCGTCATTGTAAATACAATTTCTTTCTTAACTGACTTGCCTAGTTAAATAAAGGTTAAATAAATTGTGGATTTATTCCTGGTGTTCATGTTTTTTCTATTTCGTTCTCCCTGCATTGTTGAAGAGCCTGTAAGGAAGCATTTCACTGTTCGTCTACACCTGTTGTTTACCAAGCATGTGACAATTAACATTTCATTGGATTTAGAACAGACTCTTATTTGCAACGTTGACCTGTCAAGAAGCACAGCGCAGCAACCACTTTACATTTGGGACTCCTCAAAATCACTTCTCCCCAAAATGGTGGCTTAGTTGACTGCATGTACAGTGCCTTTGGGAAGTAGTCAGACCCGTTGATTTTTTCCACATTTTGTTACGTTACTGTCTTATCGGGCGGCAGGGTAGCCTAGTGATTAGAGCGTTGGGCCAGCAACCAAAAGGATGCTAGATCGAATCCCTGAGCTAATAAAGTAAAAAATATGTTGTTCTGAACAAGGCAGTTAACCCACTGTTTCTAGGGTGTTGTTGTAAATATGATTTTGTTCTTAATTAACTGACTTGCCTAGTTAAATAAAGATGAAATAAAAAATGTAAAATGTATTAAATAAATAAAAATCACAACGGTCTACACAAAATAACCCCATCATGACAAAGCGAAAACAGGTTTTTAGAAATGTTTGCAAATGTATTTAAAAAAACAAACAGAAATACCTTATTTACATAAGTATTCAGACCCTTTGCTATGAGACTCTAAATTGAGCTCCTGTTTCTGTTGATCATCCTTGAGATGTTTCCAAACTGAGCAATCAGGGAGAAGGTCCTTGGTCAGGGAGGGGACCAAGAACCGAATGGTAACTCTGACAGAGCTCTAGAGTTCCTCTTTGGAGATGGGAGAAACTTCCAGAAGGACAAGCATCTCTGCAGCACTCCACCAATCAGGCCTTTATGGTAGAGTTTCCAGACAGAAGCCACTCCTCAGTAAAAGGCACATGACAGCCCACTTGGAGTTTGCCAAAGGGCAACTATTGAAACTCAAACCATGAGAAACAAGATTCTCTGGTTTGAAACAACGATTGGTGACTTTATTATTCACATGGAAAAGTCCACAGACCCATTCCAAAAGGCTTTCGGAGCCATCATCATCGACTCAGTGGGTTTTGTCCAACATGTCTCTGGACCTACTCACTGTCACAGTCATACTCCGGACCTAGTTTTGTCCCATGGAATAAATGTTGTGGATCTTAATGTTTTTCCTCATAATCCTGGACTATCGGACCACCATTTTATTACGTTTGCAATTGCAACAAATAATCTGCTCAGACCCCAACCAAGGGGCATCAAAAGTCGTGCTATAAATTCACAGACAACACAAAGATTCCTTGATGACCTTCCAGACTCCCTCTGCCTACCCAAGGACGTCACAGGACAAAAATCAGTTAACATTCTAACTGGGGAACTCAATTTAACCTTGCACAATACCCTAGATGCAGTTGCACCCCTAAAAACTAAAAACATTTCTCATAAGAAATTATCTCACTGGTATACAGAAAATACCCGAGCTCTGAAGCAAGCTTCCAGAAAATTGGAACGGAAATGGCGTCACACCAAAGTGGAAGTTTTCCCACTAGCTTGGAAAGACAGTACCGTGCAGTATCGAAGAGCCCATACTGCTCCTCGATCATCCTATTTCTCCAACTTAATTGAGGAAAATAAGAACAATCCGAAATGTATTTTTGATACTATCGCAAAGCTAACTAAAAAGTAGCATTCCCCAAGTGAGAATGGCTTTCACTTCAGCAGTAATAAATTCATGAACTTCTTTGAGGAAAAGATCATGATTATTAGAAAGCAAATGACAGACTCCTCTTTAAATCTGCATATTCCTTCAAAGCTCAGTTGTCCTGAGTCTGCACAACTCTGCCAGGACCTAGGATCAAGAGAGACACTCAAGTGTTTTAGTACTCTATCTCTTGACACAATGATGAAAATAATCATTGCCTCTAAACCTTCAAGCTGCATTGTCACGTTCTGACCTTTATTTCCTTTGTTTTGTATTTATTTAGTATGGTCAGGGCGTGAGTTGGGTGGGCAGTCTGTTTGTTTTTCTATGTTTTGGGGTATTTCTGATGTTTCGGCCTAGTATGGTTCTCAATCAGAGGCAGGTGTCATTAGTTGTCTCTGATTGACAATCATACTTAGGTAGACTGGGTTTCACTGTGTGTTTGTGGGTGATTGTTCCTGTCTCTGTGTTTTGCACCAGATAGGGCTGTTTTTGGTTTTCCATGTTTATTGTTTTGTAGTGTTCATGTTTATCTGTTTTTATTAAACATGAATCAATATAACCACGCTGCGTTTTGGTCCTCCTCTACTTCACCACAGGAAAACCCTTACAGAATCACCCACCAACCAAGGACCAAGCGGCGTGGTAACGGGCAACAGCAACAGCGGCGCAAAGAGGAATGGACATGGGACGATGTATTGGACGGGAAGGGTTGCTACACCTGGGAGGAGATCCTGGCGGGAAAGGATCGCCTTCCATGGGAACAGGTGGAGGCAGCTAGGAGAGCAGAGGCAGCCGGAGAGAGGAGCCGGCTAAATGAGGAAACACGGCTGGCAAGGAAGCCCGAGAGGCAGCCCCAAAAATGTCTTGGGGGAGGCACACAGGAAGTGTGGCGAAGCCAGGTAGGAGACCTGCGCCAACTTCCTGTGCTTACCGGGGGGCGAGAGAGACCGGGCAGGCACCGTGTTATGCTGTGAAGCGCACGGTGTCCCCAGTGCGGGTGCATAGCCCGGTGCGGTACATTCCAGCTCCGTGTATCGGCCGGGCTAGAGTGGGCATCGAGCCAAGTGCCATGAAGCCGGCTCTATGCATCTGGTCTCCAGTGCGTCTCCTTGGGCCGGCTTACATGGCACCAGCCTTACGCACGGTGTCCCCGGTTCGCCTGCATAGCCCAGTGCGGGCTATTCCACCTCGCCGGTTGGGCAGGCTCGGTTTAGTTTTAGTTTAGTTCATTTTATTTTTACAGGGACAGTGCACATTAATCAACGTTTCAGTAAAAGTGCCGGTTTTAGCCAGCCGGCTAATTTTCAACCGCAGTCCCTGGGCAGGTTATTAAAAACAATTACAATATAGACAATAGCACCATAGAACAAGCAAGACATAGCAACATAGGACAAGCAAGACATAGCATACAGACAGAGCAACATAGAACAAAAAGCAGCAAGACAAAATTCATAAAAGCAACAAAGTGTTTCCACACCTCACAAGCTACAGACAACAGACAACATGGAAAGCGGCAACACACAGCTAGGGACCATGTTCACAAATCTGATTGACCTTCAGCCAGGTCTTCAAGCATTTTGTGAAAGTGTGATATGTGGTGCAGTTATGTGTGTCTGATGGCAGTGTATTCCAGACATGGGAAGCTCTCACAGAGAATGAAGATTTACTAAAGGTGCTTTTCCTTAGGGGAACTATACAGTCACCTCTCATGGCAGACCTTGTGGATCTGCTGCCATATGTCTGGGTTTTCTGTTTAACAAAAATATTGAGTGGAGGGGGAGCCAGGCCATTAAGGATCTTGAATACAAGACATGCGTCGGTGTATTGCACAAGATTTTCCCAACTCAAGAGCTCATGCTTTCTAAGGATGTGACAATGATGATGGCTATTGGGCTTCCTATCAAGCACTTTGAGAGCCTGTTTGTAGACAGACTGAATAGGTTTTAATGTTGTACAGCAAGCTTGGGCCCAACTAGTCAAGCAGTATGTTAAGTGGGGGAGTATCATAGATTTGAAGTACAGTTTTGCTACCTCTGTAGTCAAACAATTTCGTATAAATCGGAAATTAGCTAGATTGAATTTAGTTATTTGAATTACCTTTTTCACATGCTTTTTAAAAGAGAGGTTGGAATCAAGTATGATGCCAAGGTACTTAAAATCGGATACCACCTGGAGCTTCTCCCCTGACACATAGACATCTGGCTCAGTAGCATCTGTTGCCCTCTTTGTGAAGAACATGCAAACAGTTTTTTTCACATTGAGATGCAAACACGAGTCACTGAGCCACTTTGTAATCTGGACCATTACAGGAGTGAGTTCTTGTGCAGCTTGTTGTTTGCTCTTTGCATGCACATATATCACTGTGTCATCTGCATACATTTGAACTTCAGACCCAGTACAGACAGAAGGCAGATCATTAATGTACAGGCTGAACAGGAGGGGCCCCAGTATTGACCCTTGGGTCACGCCCACATCATAGCTACGAGTGGGCGACAGCTCATTGCTCACTCTGACACACTGAGTTCTGCCTTCAAGGTAGGTGCAGTGCGCCTGCACGGCCCGGTCTATCCGTCACCACCTCCACGCACCAGCCCTCCGGTGGCAGCCCCCCGCACCAGGCTGTCTCTCCGGCTCATCCTTACAGAGGCTCCCGCCTCTCCAGCGCTGCCGGAGCCTTCCTCCTCTCCAGCGCTGTCGGAGTCTCCCGCCTCTCCAGCGCTGCCAGAGCCTTCCTCCTCTCCAGCGCAGCCGGAGTCTCCCGCCTGTTCGGCGGTACCAGAGCTCCCGCCCCTCAGTCCAGAGGCGCCAGAGCTACTCAGTCCAGCGCTGTCAGAGCCTTCCCCTCCAGCGTTGCCGGAGCTTCCCGTCTGCCCAGCGTTGCCGGAGCTTCCCGTCTGCCCAGCGTTGCCAGAGCTTCCCGTCTGCCCAGCGCCGCCTGAGCCACCCGTCTGCCCTGCGCCATCTGAGCTTCCCGTCTGCCCAGCGCCGCCAGTCTGCCAGGGGCCGCCAGTGCCGCCAGTCTGCCAGGGGCCGCCAGTGCCGCCAGTCTGCCAGGGGCCGCCAGTGCCGCCAGTCTGCCAGGGGCCGCCAGTGCCGCCAGTCAGCCAGGGGCCGCCAGAGCCCCTCAGCCCAGAGCCGCCAGAGCCCCTCAGCCCAGAGCCGCCAGAGCCCCTCAGCCCAGAGCCGCCAGAGCCCCTCAGCCCAGAGCCGCCAGAGCCCCTCAGCCCAGAGCCCCTCAGCCCAGAGCCGCCAGAGTCCCTCAGCCAAGAGCCCCCGCCCCTCAGCCCAGAGCCCCCGCCCCTCTGTCCAGAGCTTCCTCCTCTACTTCACCACAGGAAAACCCTTACATGCATACTGGACCCTATTCCAACTAAACTACTAAAAGAGCTGCTTCCTGTGCTTGGCCCTCCTATGTTGAACATAATAAACGGCTCTCTATCCACCGGATGTGTACCAAACTCACTAAAAGTGGCAGTAATAAAGGCTCTCTTGAAAAAGCCAAGCCTTGACCCAGAAAATATCAATAACTATCGGCCTATATCGAATCTTCCATTCCTCTCAATTTTTTTAGAAAAGGCTGTTGTGCTGCAACTCACTGCCTTCCTGAAGACAAACAATGTATACGAAATGCTTCAGTCTGGTTTTAGACCCCATCATAGCACTGAGACGGCACTTGTGAAGGTGGTAAATGACCTTTTAATGGCATCAGACCGAGGCTCTGCATCTGTCCTCGTACTCCTAGACCTTAGTGCTGCTTTTGATACCATCGATCACCACATTATTTTGGAGAGATTGGAAACCCAAATTGGTCTACATGGACAAGTTCTGGCCTGGTTTAGATTTTATCTGTCGATGCAGTCGTGGGTGAACAGGGAGTACAGGAGGGGGCTGAGCACTCACCCTTGTAGTGCGGGGCGGCCCATCAGAATGTCCAGGACCCCGCTGCACAAGGCGGGGTTGAGACCCAGGGCCTTCAGCTTGATGATGAGCTTGGAGGGTACTATGGTGTTGAATGCTGAGCTGTAGTCAATGAACAGCATTCTTACATAGGTATTCCTTTTGTCCAGATGGGATAGAGCAGTGTGCAGTGTGGATCTGTTGGGGCGGTATGCAGACTGAAGTGGGTCTAGGGTGGCCGGTAAGGTGCAGGTGATATGATTCTTGACTAGTCTCTCATATTTGGTAGTGAGTGGAAATGCCAACCGGATGCTTTGCATTTATACATCCAGTGAAATGTCTGTCTCATTGTTCTATATGTGTGATCACCAGTTGCACAGGGAGAGCCAGCTCCAGCTCCTCCTTGATCCATGGAATGAAATAAGTGTTCCTAAAGCACATGTTGCACAAAATTGCTATGCTATGCAATTGCGTGACAAAATTGAATGTTGATGGCCTCTATTAAAAAGAGGAGGATCCCATCAGCTTTCTATAAGGCTAGGCCTACTATATTTAGTGGATTACGGATTACGTATTTTTTTACCCTGTTCTGACATTTGCACAATAATGACCCATTCTAAAACAAAACTTCACATATATAACATTTTGTACATGTAAAGACAAGATTAAATTGAGAATAGTCTCATGAGTGAGAATATTATGAATGAATGATGCCCAGCGTATGCAGTCGTAAGAAACAGCACATGTATTTCTTTTGCAATTTTTTCAAATCATAGTGGCATGCATTATATAGCCTAGCCCATAGGGCCTATATGTGTTGATATGGTTCTCACAACCTAAAGTGGTCAAATAACTCTATGTATAGTCTATAGGCCCAGGACCCATTGAACAGGGTTGACGAGCCCATAGCCTACCGAGTGAAACGTGTTTTCAACCCAGTCAAAGTTTTGACTGGCTACTACTTAAAAGAGGGTCCCAGCTTTCTCGTGCTGCTACCAGTATATTTATTGCAAAATTTTTCAAATTGAGCACATTAATCCGCTTTAAAACCTGGCATATTACAAACGTAAACGCACGTGACCTCCATTCTCTATTCCAGTGCTACGTATGACATGTTATTTTTTATGGGTCATTCTAAATCAAAAATAATTCCACACATATATTAGTAGTTTATATGTAAAGACCAGATTAAATTGAGAATAGTCTGTCGGGTAAGAATATTATCAAGTGCTTGTCAAATTGTGAATGAGAGACTGATGAAGTGTGTGCAGCCTGTGTAAAACACAGACCAGAGCTCTTTCTGTCATGAGGCCTTAGAAGGTATTAGAAATCAAAGCATATAGCCTAAGGTTTGTATCACAACAAACATTGCATGAATACCTATAAATTAACCACAATATATAGGAAAAATCTGTTTCAAATCAAAACTTTATTTACCACTCAACACAGAATATCCACATGTGCTGTCACGTTCGTTAGAAGGAATGTCGGAGCAAGGAGCAGTGTGCTCTGAGTTCCACATCTTTATTTTTGTGAAACTTACAAAAACAAAAGGAAATAAACTACGAACCGTAACATGTCAAAACAAGATCCCACAAAACACAGTGGGGAAATGGCTGCCTAAATATCATCCCATATCAGAGACAACGATAAACAGCTGCATCTGATTGGTAACCATACCACGCCAACATAGACATACAATAACCTAGATAACCTACCCTAGTCACACCCCGACCTAACCAACATAGACATACAATAACCTAGATTACCCACCCTAGTCACACCCCGACCTAACCAACATAGAGAATAAAAGGCTCTCTATGGTCAGGGCGTGACACGTGCACACTCCCTCAGAAATCGTTTGGGGAAAAATCCTTATATTCAGCTACTGTATGTTCAATTGAATTCTTCTTACTATAAAGTAATATAAAATAATTCCATGAGAATTATAAGCAAATCAGTGTGCACTGATCAGTGTGCACTGCGCCCAAGCCCGCCACAGGAGTCACGAGTGCGCGATGGGACAAGGACAACCCTGCCGGCCAAACCCTCCCTTAACCCGGACGACGCTGGGCCAATTGTGCGCCGCCCCATCAGTCTCTCGGTCGCGGCCGGCTGAGACAGAGTCTGGACTCAAACCAGGATCTCTAGTAGCACAGTATAGCACTGCGATGCAGTGTCTTAGAACACTGTGCCACTCGGGAGGCCCCATGCTAAACGTGTTTTTGTTATTTCATGGTTAATTACCGTGAGACTGGCCGTTACCGGCTGACAAAATACCATGAACAACACAGCCCTAATCCACACCCCTCCTGTTGACTTGTGACTCAGGTTTGTGGATGGAGTCCAAACCACTCAATGCTTTAGTCCAGACCACTCAATGCTTTAGTCCAGACCACTCAATGCTTTAGTCCAGACCACTCAATACTTTAGTCAAGACCACTCAATACTTTAGTCAAGACCACTCAGTGCTTTAGTCCAGACCACTCAATGCTTTAGTCCAGACCACTCAATGCTTTAGTCCAGACCACTCAATAGTTTAGTCCAGACCACTCAATACTTTAGTCCAGACCACTCAGTGCTTTAGTCCAGACCACTCAATGCTTTAGTCCAGACCACTCAATGCTTTAGTCCAGACCACTCAATACTTTAGTCAAGACCACTCAATGCTTTAGTCCAGACCACTCAATACTTTAGTCCAGACCACTCAATACTTTAGCCCAGACCACTCAATGTTTTAGTCCAGACCACTCAATGCTTTAGTCCAGACCACTCAATGCTTTAGTCCAGACCACTCAATGCTTTAGTCCAGACCACTCAATGCTTTAGTCCAGACCACTCAATACTTTAGTCCAGACCACTCAATGCTTTAGTCCAGACCACTCAATACTTTAGTCAAGACCACTCAATGCTTTAGTCCAGACCACTCAATACTTTAGTCCAGACCACTCAATACTTTAGTCCAGACCACTCAATACTTTAGTCCAGACCACTCAATGCTTTAGTCCAGACCACTCAATACTTTAGTCCAGACCATTCAATACTTTAGTCCAGACCACTCAATACTTTAGCCCAGACCACTCAATGTTTTAGTCCAGAACACTCAATACTTTAGTCCAGACCACTCAATGCTTTAGTCCAGACCACTCAATACTTTAGTCCAGACCACTCAATGTTTTAGTCCAGACCACTCAATGTTTTAGTCCAGACCTCTCAAAATCAAAATCAATTCAAATCAAATCTATTTATATAGCCCTTCGTACATCAGCTGATATCTCAAAGTGCTGTACAGAAACCCAGCCTAAAACCCCAAACAGCAAGCAATGCAGGTGTAGAAGCACGGTGGCTAGGAAAAACTCCCTAGAAAGGCCAAAACCTAGGAAGAAACCTAGAGAGGAACCAGGCTATGTGGGGTGGCCAGTCCTCTTCTGGCCGTGCCGGGTGGAGATTATAACAGAACATGGCCAAGATGTTCAAATGTTCATAAATGACCAGCATGGTCAAATAATAATAATCACAGGCAGAACAGTTGAAACTGGAGCAGCAGCACGGCCAGGTGGACTGGGGACAGCAAGGAGTCATCATGCCAGGTAGTCCTGAGGCATGGTCCTAGGGCTCAGGTCCTCCGAGAGAGAGAAAGAAAGAGAGAAAGAGAGAATTAGAGAGAGCATACTTAAATTCACACAGAACACCGGATAAGACAGGAGAAGTACTCCAGATATAACAAACTGACCCTAGCTCCCCGACACATAAACTACTGCAGCATAAATACTGGAGGCTGAGACAGGAGTGGTCAGGAGACACTGTGGCCCCATCCGAAGATACCCCCGGACAGGGCCAAACAGGAAGGATATAACCCCACCCACCTTGCCAAAGCACAGCCCCCACACCACTAGAGGGATATCTTCAACCACCAACTTACCATCCTGAGACAAGGCCGAGTATAGCCCACAAAAGATCTCCGGCACGGCAAAACCCAAGGGGGGGCGCCAACCCAGACAGGAAGATCAAATCAGTGACTCAAGACGCAGGTTTGTGGATACAGTCCAGACCCCTAAATGTTTTAGTGTCTGCCTGCAGGTTTGTGGATACAGTCCAGACCACTCAATGTTTTAGTGTCTGCCTGCAGGTTTGTGGATACAGTCCAGACCACTCAATGTTTTAGTTTTCCTTTTCAAAGCACTTCATGATTACAGATGTGAGTGCTACTTTGCAGTAGTCATTGTGGCATAACGCCTTAGAGTTATTGGGAACAGGAATGATGGTAGTCATTCTAAAACATGGATCACAGACTGGAACAAGGTGAAAATGACTGTGACCAGCTGATCTGCTCTTTTAAACGCTCCCTGGAATTACCGTCCGGCCCCGTGGTCGTGTAAGTGTTGAACTAATTCAAGTTTGGTGGGGGCCCTCGCGTACGGACGGTATGGGTATTGTTATGGCCGAAGGAGTGCATACGTTCGTCTGGTAGAGAGGCATCGTTGGGCAGATCACGGCTGGGTCTTTGTAATCTGTAATGTACTGTAGCCCCTGCCACATGCATCGAGCGTCAGAGCCTGTGTAATATGTTTCCACTTTATTTCTATATTGTCCTTTTGCTCGTTTGAAGACTCTGCTGAGGTCATAGCGGGACTTCTTGTACTTGTTCCTGTCTTCAGCCGTAGCCTGATGGTTGTCTGTGATGGTCACGTGTGTGGTATACCTGCTCTTTAGTGTAGTGCCAACCTCTGTGTTAATCCAGGGCTTTTGATTGGGGAAACAGCGAACCTAGACTGTGGAGACAACGTCGCCAATGCATTTCCTTATGAAGTCGGTGACGGAGGTGATTAGCTCGTCAATGTTATCGGCGGAGTCGCTGAACATATTCCAATCAGCGCTAGCAAAGCAGTCCTAAAGCATCATTCTGATTTCTCAAGGGAACGAGTCACGGGTTGTTCTTGTTTGAGCTTCTGCTTGTAAACAGGAAGCAGTAGTACGGAGTAACATTCTGATTTGCTGAAGGGGGGACGAGGGAGGGCTTTGTATGCTTGCTTGTGGGTAGAGTATCAGTGGTCTAGGACTTTATCGCCCCCTAATGGTGAAGGAGAAGTGTTGATGGAAGTTGGGCACGTGTCTTAATGACGCAGAATTAAATTAGTTGGCAACAAGAAAGGCAGCCTCTGGATAAAAGTTTTCCTGATTATTTACAGCCTCGTGCAGGTCGTTAAGTGCCAGCTTGTTATATTTCTTAGACTGAGGTGGAATGTATACAACCATCACGATAACAGCTGAAAACTCCCTCGGGAGATAAAAGGGTCTTAATTTGACCATCAGGTATTCCAAGACGGGTGAGCCAATTGCGCTCAAGTCAGGACACCATTTGTTGTTGATGAAAAGGCACACTCCTCCCCCTCTCGATTTCCCTGACTCGACTGTCCTGCCCGCTCAGGTTGGATATTTTTTTATTTTTTATTTTTTTACCTTCATTTAACTAGGCAAGTCAGTTAAGAACAAATTCTTATTTTCAATGACAGCCTAGGAACAGTGGGTTAACTGCCTGTTCAGGGGCAGAACGACAGATTTTGTACCTTGTCAGCTCGGGGATTTGAACTTGCAACCTTTCGGTTACTAGTCCAATGCTCTAACCACTAGGCTACGCCGCCCCATATCTTGTCCAAAAGCTATGTTTCAGAAAATAAGACCAGAGTCCCGTTGGTAGCAAATCAGAGATCGGAGGTCATCCATCTTATTATCAAGTGACTGACCAATAGAATGTTTTCACTTCGCCTTATTCTCACCAGGATCCCCCCTCTCTTGCCTCTGTAACACTGGCGTTTCCACTTGGGTACCCCGGAAATTGGGTCAGAATTCCAGAAAGAGCACAGAGCAGATCATTCGAAGTTGAATTGGGGTAAGTAACTCCGCTGGTTGGATGTTCAAAAGTTATTGTCGGTTAGAGGAAATGAAAGCGTAATTTGTCTCCCAGTGTCTGTTGGAAAGATGATTAAACCAAGCTTTCCTCAAGGATTTTGCCTGCTTAGCTATATTCTGTTTCTTTATATCCCAAAAAACTCCATAGCAGCATCCATAGCACCACCATCTTTGAAAATATGTAGAGAGCTACTCAGTAATGTGTTGTGTTGAATTTGCCTCAAACATAACGCTTTTTGTATTCAGGACATAAAGTTCATTATTTTGCCACATTTTCTTTATTATTTACGTGGCTCGTTTCAAACAGGATGCATGTTTTGTAATATTTGTATTCTGTACAGGCTTACTTCTTTTCACTCTGTCAATTAGGTTAGTATTGTGGAGTAACAACAATGTTGCTGATCCATCCTAATTTTTCAAATATCCCATCCATTAAACTGCCAACCTTCCTGGTCTTTGTGGTTAAATCTTTGTTTGAAGTTCACTGCAATTACATATAATTGGATGTGTGGGGTACAGAGATGGTCATTCAAAAATCATGTTAACCACTATTATTGAACACACAATTGTTTTATTTATTTTTTTATTTCACCTTTATTTAACCAGGTAGGCAAGTTGAGAACAAGTTCTCATTTACAATTGCGACCTGGCCAAGATAAAGCAAAGCAGTTCGACAGATACAACGACACAGAGTTACACAAGGAGTAAAACAAACATACAGTCAATAATACAGTTTAAACAAGTATATATACAATGTGAGCAAATGAGGTGAGAAGGGAGGTAAAGGCAAAAAAGGCCATGGTGGCAAAGTAAATACAATATAGCAAGTAAAAGACTGGAATGGTAGTTTTGCAATGGAAGAATGTGCAAAGTAGAAATAAAAATAATGGGGTGCAAAGGAGCAAAATAAATAAATAAATACAGTATGGGGATGAGGTAGTTGGATGGGCTATTTACAGATGGGCTATGTACAGGTGCAATGATCTGTGAGCTGCTCTGACAGGTTGGTGCTTGAAGTTAGTGAGGTAGATAAGAGTCTCCAGCTTCAGCGATTTTTGCCGTTCGTTCCAGTCATTGGCAGCAAAGAACTGGAAGGAAAGGTGGCCAAAAGAAGAATTGGCTTTGGGGGTGACCAGTGAAATACACCTGCTGGAGCACGTGCTGCGGGTGGGTGCTGCTATCGTGACCAGTGACCTGAGATAAGGCGGGGCTTTACATAGCAAAGACTTGTAGATGACCTAGAACCAGTGGGTTTGGTAGCGAGTATGAAGCGAGGGCCAGCCAACGAGAGCATACAGGTCGCAGTGGTGGGTAGTATATGGGGATTTGGTGACAAAACAGATGGCACTGTGATAGACTGCATCCAATTTGTTGAGTAGAGCATTGGAGGCTATTTTGTAAATGACATCGCCGAAGTCAGGGATCGGTAGGATAGTCAGTTTTACGAGGGTATGTTTGGCAGCATGAGCGAAGGATGCTTTGTTGCAAAATAGGAAGCTGATTCTAGATTTAATTTTGGATTGGAGATGCTCAATGTTTGTCTGGAAGGAGTGTTTACAGTCTAACCAGACACCTAGGTATTTGTGGTTGTCCACATATTCTAGGTCAGAACTGTCCAGAGTAGTGAAGCTGGACGGGCGGGCAGGTGCGGGCAGCAATCGGTTGACAGAGATGGCCGCCTCGCTTCGCGTTCCTAGGAAACTATGTAGTATTTTCTTTTTTTTACGTGTTATTTCCTACATTGGTACCCCAGGTAATCTTAGGTTTTATTACATACAGTCGGGAGGAACTACTGGATATAAGAGCAACGTCAACTCACCATCATTACGACCAAGAATACAACTTTCCCGAAGCGGATCCTCTGTTTTGCCCACCACCCAGGACAATGGATCGGATCCCAGCCGGCGAACCAAAACAACAACACCATAAAAGGGACAGACGAAGCGGTCTTCTGGTCAGACTCCGGAGACGGGCACATCACGCACCGCTCCCGAGCATACTACTCGCCAATGTCCAGTCTCTTGACAACAAAGTTGATGAGATCCGAGCAAGGGTAGCATTCCAGAGAGACATAAGAGACTGTAACGTTCTTTGCTTCACGGAAACATGGCTCACTCGAGACACGCTATCGGAGTCGGTACAGCCAGCTGGTTTCTTTACGCATCGCCCCGACAGAAACAAGCATCTTTCTGGTAAGAAGAGGGGCGGGGGGGGGGGGGATATGCCTTTTGACTAACGAGATGTGGTGTGATCATAACAACATACAGGAACTCAAGTCCTTCTGTTCATCTGACTTAGAATTCCTCACAATCAAATGTCTACCGCATTATCTACCAAGAGAATTCTCTTCGATTATAATCACAGCCGTATATATTCCCCCCCAAGCAGACACATCGATGGCCCTGAACAAACTTTATTTGACTCTATGTAAACTGGAAACCACATATCCTGAGGCTGCATTCATTGTAGCTGGGGATATTAACAAGGCAAATCTGAAAACAAGACTCCTAAATTCTATCAGCATATCGATTGTGCTACCAGGGCTGGTAAAAACCTGGATCATTGTTATTCTAACTTCCGCGACGCATATAAGGCCCTCCCCCACCCTCCTTTCGGAAGAGCTGACCACAACTCCATTTTGTTGCTCCCAGCCTATAGACAGAAACTGAAACAGGAAGCTCCCGTGCTCAGGTCTGTTCAACGCTGGTCCGACCAATCTGATTCCACGCTTCAAGATTGTTTCGATCACGTGGATTGGGATATGTTCCGCATTGCGTCAAATAACAACATTGACGAATACGCTGATTCGGTGAGCGAGTTCATTAGAAAGTGCATCGGCGATGTAGTACCCACAGCAACTATTAAAACATTCCCAAACCAGAAACCGTGGATTGATGGCAGCATTTGCGTGAAACTGAAAGTGCGAACCAGGGCTAGGTGACCGGAACCATGACCGAATACAAACAGTGTAGTCCCTCCGCAAGGCAATCAAACAAGCTAAGTGTCAGTATAGAGACAAAGTAGAGTCGCAGTTCAACAGCTCAGACACAATAGGTATGTGGCAGGGTCTACAGTCAATAACGGATTACAAAAAGAAAACCAGCCCCGTCGCGGACCAGGATGTCTTGCTCCCAGACAGACTAAACAACTTTTTTGATCGCTTTGAGGACAATACAGTGCCACTGACACGGCCCGCTACCAAAACCTGCAGACTTTCTTTCACTGCAGCCGACGTGAGTAAAACATTTAAACGTGTTAACCCTCGCAAGGCTGCAGGCCCAGACGGTATCCCCAGCCGCGTCCTCAGAGCATGCGCAGACCAGCTGGCTGGTGTGTTTAAGGACATATTCAATCAATCCTTATCCCAGTCTGCTATTCCCACATGCTTCAAGAGGGCCGCCATTGTTCCTGTTCCCAAGAAAGCTAAGGTAACTGAGCTAAATGACTACCGCCCTGTAGCACTCATTCCGTCATCATGAAGTACTTTGAGAGACTAGTCAAGGACCATATCACCTCCACCCTACCTGACACCCTAGACCCACTCCAATTTGCTTACCGCCCCAACAGGTCCACAGACGACGCAATCGCGACCACACTGTACACTACCCTAACCCATCTGGACAAGAGGAATACCTATGTGAGAATGCTGTTCATCGACTACAGCTCAGCATTTAACACCATAGTACAGTCCAAACTCGTCATCAAGCTCGAGACCCTGGGTCTCAACCCCGCCCTGTGCAACTGGGTACTGGACTTCCTGACGGGCCTACCCCAGGTGGTGAGGGTAGGTAACAACATCTCCACCCCGCTGATTCTCAACACTGGGGCCCCAGAAGGGTGCGTTCTGAGCCCTCTCCTGTACTCCCTGTTCACCCACGACTGTGTGGCCATGCATGCCTCCAACTCAATCATCAAGTTTGCAGACGACACTACAGTGGTAGGCTTGATTACCAACAACGACAAGACGGCCTACAGGGAGGAGGTGAGGGCCCCGGAGTGTGGTGTCAGGAAAATGACCTCACACTCAACGTCAACAAAACAAAGGAGATGATCGTGGACTTCAGGAAACAGCAGAGGGAGCACCTCCCTATCCATATCGACGGGACAGTAGTGGAGAGGGTAGTAAGTTTTAAGTTCCTCGGCGTACACATCACAGACAAACTGACAGTGTGGTGAAGAAGGCGCAGCAGAGCCTCTTCAACCTCAGGAGGCTGAAGAAATTCGGCTTGTCACCAAAAACACTCACAAACCTTTACAGATGCACAATCGAGAGCATCCTGTCGGGCTGTATCACCGCTTGGTACGGCAACTGCTCCGCCCACAACCGTAAGGCTCTCCAAAGGGTAGTGAGGTCTGCACAACGCATCACCGGGGGCAAACTACCTGCCCTCCAGGACACCTACACCTCCCGATGTCACAGGAAGGCCATAAAGATAATCAAGGACAACAACCACCCGAGCCACTGCCTGTTCACCCCGCTATCATCCAGAAGGCGAGGTCAGTACAGGTGCATCAAAGCAGGGACCGGGAGACTGAAAAACAGCTTCTATCTCAAGGCCTTCAGACTGTTAAACAGCCACCACTAACATTGAGTGGCTGCTGCCAATATACTGACTCAACTCCAGCCACTTTAATAATGTGAAAATGTAAAAAATATATCACTAGCCACTTTAAACAATACCACTTTACATACCCTACATTACTCATCTCATATGTATATACTGTACTCGATACCATCTACTGCATCTTGCCTATGCCGTTCTGTACCATCACTCATTCAAATATCTTTATGTACATATTCTTCATCCCTTTACACTTGTGTGTAAAGGTAGTTGTTGTGAAATTGTTAGGTTAGATTACTCGTTGGTTATTACTGCATTGTCGGAACTAAAAGCACAAGCATTTCACTACACTCGCATTAACATCTGCTAATAATGTGTATGTGACAAATACAATTTGATTTGATTTGAAGAGCATGCATTTAGTTTTACTTGCATTTAAGAGCAGTTGGAGGCCATGGAAGGAGAGTTGTATGGCACTGAACCTCATCTGGAGGTTAGTTAGCACAGTGTCCAAAGAAGGGACAGAAGTATACAGAATGGTGTCATCTGCGTAGATGAATCACCAGCAGCAAGGGCAACATCATTGATGTATACAGAGAAGAGAGTCAGCCCGAGAATTGAACCCTGTGGCACCCCATAGAGACTGCCAGAGGTCCGGACAACAGGCCCTCCGATTTGACACACTGAACTCTATCAGAGAAGTAGTTGGTGAACCAGGCGAGGCAGTCATTTGAGGAACCAAGGCTGTTGAGTCTGCCGATAAGAATGTGGTGATTGACAGAGTCGAATGCCTTGACCAGGTCGATGAATACGGCTGCACAGTATTGTCTCTCATTGATGGCAGTTATGATATCGTTTAGGACCTTGAGCGTGGCTGAGGTGCACCCATGACCCGCTCGGAAGCCAGATTGCATAGTGGAGAAGGTACGTTGGGATTCGAAATGGTCGGTGATCTGTTTGTTAACTTGGCTTTCGAAGACCTTAGAAAGGCAGGGTAGGATATATATAGGTCTGTAGCAGTTTGGGTCTAGAGTGTCTCCCCCTTTGAAGAGGCGGATGACCGCGGCAGCTTTCCAATCTTTGGGGATCTCAGACGATACGAATGAGAGGTTGAACAGGCTAGTTGAACAGGCAACAATTTCGGCAGATCATTTTAGAAAGAGATAGTCCAGATTGTCTAGCCCGGCTGATTTGTAGGGGTCCAGATTTCAGAACATCAGCTATCTGGATTTGGGCGAAGGAGAAATGGGGGGTACAGGGCAGTTGTCTGGGACAGAGGTAGCCAGGCGGAAAGCATGGCCAGCCGTAGAAAAATGCTTATTGAAAATCTCAATTATCGTGAATTTATCAGTGGTGACAGTGTTTCCTAGCCACAGTGCAGTGGGCAGCTGGGAGGATGTGCTCTTGTTCTCAATGGACTTCACAGTGTCCCAGAACTTTCTGGAGTTTGTGCTACAGGATGCAAATTTCTGTTTGAAAAAGCTAGCCTTAGCTTTCCTAACTGCCTGTGTATATTGGTTTCTAACTTCCCTGAAAAGTTGCATATCACGGGGGCTATTTGATGCTAATGCAGAACGCCACAGGATGTTTTTGTGCTGGTCAAGGGCAGTCAGGTCTGGAGTGAACCAAGGGCTATATCTGTTCCTGGTTCTACATTTTTTGAACGGGGCATGCTTATTTAAGATGGTGAGGATGGTACTTTTAAAGAATAACCAGGCATCATCTATTGACGGGATGAGGTCAATATCCTGGTTGCTAGGTGATAAGGCGTTGTTCTGCTTTCTTGATATCCCAGTCAACCAGACAGGTCCTACAGACCCTAGTTTTATTGCACCTGGTCTACTGCCCAGTTTTATGGTCATGTGCTGAGAAGAAGAAGGAAGAAGAAGGAAGAAGAAGAAAAAGAAGAAGAAGAAAGAAGAAAGAAGAAGAAGAAGAAGAAGGAAGAAGAAAAAGGAGGAAGAAGAAGAAGAGGAAGAAGAAGGAAGAAGAAGGAAGAAGAAGAAGAGGAAGAAGGAAGAAGAAAGAAGAAGAAGAGGAAGAAGGAAGAAGAAGAAGAAGGAAGAAGAAGAAGAAGAAGAAGAAAAAAGAAGAAGGAAGAAGAAGAAGAAGAGGAAGAAGGAAGAAGAAAGAAGAAGAAGAGGAAGAAGGAAGAAGAGGAAGAAGGAAGAAGAAGAAGAAGGAAGAAGAAGAAGAGGAAGAAGAAGAAGAAGAAGGACATTGGCAAATTGCAGTTGGTCCCGAAGTCTAAGTTGCACTTAGATGTACACAGAGGGCGAATGTCAATTGCATGCATGGCTCAAAGTTGAGGAGAGATTGCCTGCATCATTTTGAGTATTTTTGTTGAAATGTTGACAGCCTGGTCTCATATACAGTGCATTTGGAAAGTATTCAAACTTTTTCAAAATGTTATGTTACAGCCTTATTCTAAAATGGATTAAATTGTCCACTATCAATCTACACATAATACCCCATAATAACAAAGAAAAAACTGGTTATGATCTTTTATTTTCTTTGCAAATGTATAAAAAAAGAAAGAAAACTTCAATATCACATTAACATTCAGTACCAGTCAAAAGTTTGCCTTTTGGCAAACTCCAAGCAGGCTGTCATCTGCCTTTTACTGAGGAGTGGCTTCTGTCTGGATACTACCATAAAGGCCTAATTGGTGGAGTGCTGCGGAGATGGTTGTCCTTCTGCAAAGTTCTCCCATCTCCAAAGAGGAACTCTAGAGCTCTGTCAGAGTGACCATCGGGTTCTTGGTCACCTCCCTGACCAAGGCCCTTCTCCCCGATTGTTCAGTTTGGCTGGGCGGTCAACTCTAGAAAGAGTCTTGGTGGTTCCAAACTTCTTCTATTTAAGAACGATGGAGGCCACTATGTTCTACGGGACCTTCAATGCTGCAGACATTTGTTGGTACCCTTCCCCAGATCTGTGCCTCGACACAATCCCGTTTTGGAGCTCTACCTACAATTCATTTGACCTCATGGCTTTGTTTTTGCTCTGACATGCACTGTCAACTGTGGGACCTTATATAGACAGGTGTGTGCCTTTCCAAATCATGACCAATCAATTGAATTTACCACAAGTGGACTCCAATCAAGTTGTAGAAACATCTCAAGGATGATCAATGGAAACAGGATGAACCTGAGCTCTCATAGCATAGGTTCTGAATAGTTATGTACATTTGAAGTCGAAAGTTAATGTACACTTAGGTTGGAGTCATTCAAACTTGTTTTTCAACCACTGCACAAATTTCTTGTCAACAAACTATAGTTTTGGCAAGTCGGTTAGGACATCTACTTTGTGCATGACTTTTCCAACAATTGTTTAAAGACATATTATTTCATTTAGAATTCACTGTATCACAATTCCAGTGGGTCAGAAGTTTACATACACTAAGTTGACTGTGCCTTTAAACAAATTCCAGAAAATGATGTCATGGCTTTAGAAGCTTCTGATAGGCTAATTGACATCATTTGAGTCAATTGGAGGTGTACCAGTGGATGTATTTCAATCCCTATCTTCAGACTCAGTGCCTCTTTGCTTGACATCATGGGAAAATCAAAAGAAATCAGCCAAGACCTCAGAAAAAAAATTGTAGACCTCCACAAGTCTGGTTCATCCTTACGAGCAATTTCCAAATGCCTGAAGGTACCACGTTCAACTGTACAAACAATAGTACGCAAGTATAAACACCATGGGACCACACAGCCATCGTACCGCTCAGGAAGGAGACGCGTTCTGTCTTTTAGAGATGAACATACTTTTGTGCGAAAAGTGCAAATCAATCCCAGAACAACAGCAAAGGACCTTGTGAAGATGCTGGAGGTAACAGGTACAAAAGTACAGTGCCTTGCGAAAGTATTCGGCCCCCTTGAACTTTGCGACCTTTTGCCACATTTCAGGCTTCAAACATAAAGATATAAAACTGTATTTTTTTGTGAAGAATCAACAACAAGTGGGACACAATCATGAAGTGGAACGACATTTATTGGATATTTCAAACTTTTTTAACAAATCAAAAACTGAAAAATTGGGCGTGCAAAATTATTCAGCCCCTTTACTTTCAGTGCAGCAAACTCTCTCCAGAAGTTCAGTGAGGATCTCTGAATGATCCAATGTTGACCTAAATGACTAATGATGATAAATACAATCCACCTGTGTGTAATCAAGTCTCCGTATAAATGCAAAGTTCAAGGGGGCCGAATACTTTCGCAAGGAACTGTATCTATATCCACAATAAAAAAAGAGTCCTATATTGACATAACCTCAAAGGCCGCTCAGCAAGGAAGAAGCCACTGCTCCAAAACCGCCATAAAAAAGCCAGGCTACGGTTTGCAACTGCACATGGGGAAAAATGTCATACTTTTTGGAGAAATGTCCTCTGGTCTGATGAAACAAAAATAGAACTGTTTGGCCATAATGATGACAATCTTTATGTTTGGACTGGTGCACTTCACAAAATAGATGACATCATGAGGAGAGAAAATTACGTGGATATATTGAAGAAACATCTCAAGACATCAGTTAAAGCTTGGTCGCAAATAGGTCTTCCAAATGGACAATGACCCCAAGCATACCTCCAAAGTTGTGGAAAAATGGCTTAAGGACAACAAAGTCAAGGTATTGGAGTGGCCATTACAAAGCCCTGACCTCAATCCTATAGAAAATTTGATGGCAGAACTGAAAAAGCGTGTGCGAGCAAGAAGGCCTACAAACCTGACACAGTTACACCAGCTCTGCTCTCTAATATTATTCTAACATTTCACATGATTAAAATAAAGTGTTGACCCTCACTGACCTAAGACAGGGAATTTTTACTAGGATTAAATGTCAGGAATTGTGAAAAACTGAGTTTAAATGTATTTGGCTAAGGTGTATGTAAACTTCAGACTTCATCTGTAAATAAGGATGTTTTTGCTTTTTATTTTTAATACATTTGCAAATAAGTCTAAAAATCTGTTTTTGCTTTGTCATTATGGGTTATTTTGTATAGATTGATGAGGGGGAAAATATGATTTGATGCTATTTTAGAATAAGGCTGTAATGTAACAAAATGTAGAAATAGGGAAGGGGTCTGAATACTTTCCCAATGTACTGTATATTATGTTTTTTAATGTTTTCTATTTGTTGTTGTTTTGTTTCCTGTTTGGATCCCAGGAAGATGAGCCGCTGCCTTGGCAACAGCTAATTGGGGATCCTAAAAAAAAACAACTAAATATTCTGTTCTGTGTTATTTCTTTATGTCTGTGTTTTTTCCTCAGCCCTCCATCAGTGGGGCACAATTCAAGGCTGCAGGGAGCCACAGGAGACGGAGGCCTGCTCAGGCCAAAACTGCAGCACTGAGTTCCCTCGGAGTTCACTTCCCCACTGTGTGTCGGTGGGTGGGTGTGTGTGTGTGTGAGTAGGCTGGCTGGGTGTGTGTGCGCGTACATGCTAGATGGAGGGAAAGTAGTATGTGTGTTTCTAGCACCAGTGGGTCAATCAGTGAGTGTTTCTTTCCTCAAATTGTCTAGAGACTTGGAACCTCCATTTAAAATACATTGTATCTTATTTTTTGTGTCGATCTCTGATCATTTGTGTTTACAATGAGTGTGTGTTTACCTTCTTTCTCTTGGTGTGTGTGCGTGCGTGTGTCGTAGTGTGCGTGCATCTATCTGTGCGTGTGTATGTGTGTGTGTGTGTGTGTGTGTGTGTGTGTGTGTGTGTGTGTGTGTGTGTGTGTGTGTGTGTGTGTGTGTGTGTGTGTCTGTGTGTGTGTGTGTGTCTGTGTCGGTGTCGGTGTGCCTGTGTCTGTGGCTGCGTGTGTGTGTGCGCATTCTCATTTGTGTGTGTGTGTGTGTGTGTGTGTGCGCATTCTCATTAGTGTGTGTGTGTGTTTCACTATCCCATAGCTGCCCCCAGCTGGCAGATGTGACCTTGAGCGGCATTCATTCCTATGTTGATTTAGCAAATATTCCGTCTCCATGGCCCACAGTCTATTCTCACCTGACAAAGGCACATTTCACCACTTAACATGTACCCTTAGTTAAAAAGGTGCATTGGGCTTCCATACACAATGTATCTATCAGTGCAAAGATGAAACTGTTTAGGTTAATCTATCTTCTAAATATAATTTTGTGTTACGGTTTGATGTCTATATTTTATTCACTAAATCATAGCACTTTCAAGATTGTCCTTATCAGACCTTGAATAAATATAATTTTAATGATAGTTGAAAAAATGTATTGGGGTCGGTGTGTGTTGAAAAGTGTTGATTCTATTTCGAAAGGAGTTCAACGATGTACAGTATGTTCAGCAGAAGCATTGAGGATTTCACAGCTTTTCACTTTGTTACGCTACATCTTTGTCTCTCCAGTTCCCATATCTTTGTCCCTCCAGTTCCACATATCTTTGTCCCTCCAGTTCTACATATCTTTGTCCCTCCAGTTCTACATATCTTTGTCCCTCCAGTTCCACATATCTTTGTCCCTCCAGTTCTACATATCTTTGTCCCTCCAGTTCTACATATCTTTGTCCCTCCAGTTCCACATATCTTTGTACCTCCAGTTCCACATATCTTTGTCCCTCCAGTTCTACATATCTTTGTCCCTCCAGTTCTACATATCTTTGTCCCTCCAGTTCTACATATCTTTGTCCCTCCAGTTCTACATATCTTTGTCCCTGCAGTTCCTTCATATCTTTGTCCCTCCAGTTCTACATATCTTTGTCCCTCCAGTTCTACATATCTTTGTCCCCCCAGTTCTACATATCTTTGTCCCTCCAGTTCCACATATCTTTGTCCCTCCAGTTCCACATATCTTTGTACCTCCAGTTCCACATATCTTTCTCCCTGCAGTTCCTACATATCTTTGTCCCTCCAGTTCTACATATCTTTGTCCCTGCAGTTCCTACATATCTTTGTCCCTCCAGTTCTACATATCTTTGTCCCTGCAGTTCTACATATCTTTGTCCCTCCAGTTCCTACATATCTTTGTCCCTCCAGTTCTACATATCTTTGTCCCTCCAATTATACATATCTTTGTCCCTCCAGTTCTACATATCTTTGTCCCTGCAGTTCCTACATATCTTTGTCCCTCCAGTTCCTACATATCTTTGTCCCTCCAGTTCTACATATCTTTGTCCCTCCAATTATACATATCTTTGTCCCTCCAGTTCTACATATCTTTGTCCCTGCAGTTCCTACATATCTTTGTCCCTCCAGTTCTACATATCTTTGTCCCTCCAGTTCTACATATCTTTGTCCCCCCAATTCTACATATCTTTGTCCCTCCAGTTCCTACATATCTTTGTCCCTCCAGTTCTACATATCTTTGTCCCTCCAGTTCTACATATCTTTGTCCCTCCAGTTCCACATGTCTTTGTCCCTCCAGTTCTACATATCTATGTCCCTTCAGTTCTACATATGTTTGTCCCTCCAGTTCCACATGTCTTTGTCCCTCCAGTTCTACATATCTATGTCCCTCCAGTTCCAGATGTCTTTGTCCCTTCAGTTCTACATATGTTTGTCCCTCCAGTTCTACATATCTTTGTCCCTCCAGTTCCCATATGTCTTTGTCCCTCCAGTTCTACATATCTTTGTCCCCCCAGTTCTACATATGTTTGTCCCTCCAGTTCTACATATCTTTGTCCCTCCAGTTCTACATATCTTTGTCTCTCCAGTTCTACATATCTTTGTCCCTCCAGTTCTACATATCTTTGTCCCTCCAGTTCCACGTATCTTTGTCTCTCCAGTTCTACATATCTTTGTCCCTCCAGTTCCACATATCTTTGTCCCTCCAGTTCCACATATCTTTGTCCCTCCAGTTCTACATATCTTTGTCCCTCCAGTTCCACATATCTTTGTACCTCCAGTTCTACATATTTTTGTCCCTCCAGTTCTACATATCTTTGTCCCTGCAGTTCCTACATATCTTTGTCCCTCCAGTTCTACATATCTTTGTCCCTGCAGTTCCTACATATCTTTGTCCCTCCAGTTCTACATATCTTTGTCCCTGCAGTTCCTACATATCTTTGTACCTCCAGTTCCTACATATCTTTGTCCCTCCAGTTCTACATATCTTTGTCCCTGCAGTTCCTACATATCTTTGTCCCTCCAGTTCTACATATCTTTGTCCCTGCAGTTCCTACATATCTTTGTCCCTCCAGTTCTACATATCTTTGTCCCTGCAGTTCTACATATCTTTGTCCCTCCAGTTCCTACATATCTTTGTCCCTCCAGTTCTACATATCTTTGTCCCTCCAGTTCTACATATCTTTGTCCCTCCAATTATACATATCTTTGTCCCTCCAGTTCTACATATCTTTGTCCCTCCAGTTCTACATATCTTTGTCCCCCCAATTCTACATATCTTTGTCCCTCCAGTTCCTACATATCTTTGTCCCTCCAGTTCTACATATCTTTGTCCCTCCAGTTCTACATATCTTTGTCCCTCTAGTTCTACATATCTTTGTCCCTTCAGTTCTTCATATCTTTGTCCCTCCAGTTCTACAAAGCTTTGTCCCTTCAGTTCTACATATGTTTGTCCCTCCAGTTCCACATGTCTTTGTCCCTCCAGTTCTACATATCTATGTCCCTTCAGTTCTACATATGTTTGTCCCTCCAGTTCCACATGTCTTTGTCCCTCCAGTTCTACATATCTATGTCCCTCCAGTTCCAGATGTCTTTGTCCCTTCAGTTCTACATATGTTTGTCCCTCCAGTTCTACATATCTTTGTCCCTCCAGTTCCCATATGTCTTTGTCCCTCCAGTTCTACATATGTTTGTCCCTCCAGTTCTACATATCTTTGTCCCTCCAGTTCTACATATCTTTGTCTCTCCAGTTCTACATATCTTTGTCCCTCCAGTTCTACATATCTTTGTCCCTCCAGTTCCACGTATCTTTGTCTCTCCAGTTCCACATATCTTTGTCCCTCCAGTTCCACATATCTTTGTCCCTCCAGTTCCACATATCTTTGTCCCTCCAGTTCCACATATCTTTGTCCCTCCAGTTCCACATATCTTTGTACCTCCAGTTCTACATATCTTTGTCCCTGCAGTTCCTACATATCTTTGTCCCTCCAGTTCTACATATCTTTGTCCCTGCAGTTCCTACATATCTTTGTCCCTCCAGTTCTACATATCTTTGTCCCTGCAGTTCCTACATATCTTTGTCCCTCCAGTTCCTACATATCTTTGTCCCTCCAGTTCTACATATCTTTGTCCCTGCAGTTCCTACATATCTTTGTCCCTCCAGTTCTACATATCTTTGTCCCTGCAGTTCCTACATATCTTTGTCCCTCCAGTTCTACATATCTTTGTCCCTGCAGTTCTACATATCTTTGTCCCTCCAGTTCCTACATATCTTTGTCCCTCCAGTTCTACATATCTTTGTCCCTCCAATTATACATATCTTTGTCCCTCCAGTTCTACATATCTTTGTCCCTGCAGTTCCTACATATATTTTCCCCCCAATTCTACATATCTTTGTCCCTCCAGTTCCTACATATCTTTGTCCCTCCAGTTCTACATATCTTTGTCCCTCCAGTTCTACATATCTTTGTCCCTCCAGTTCTACATATCTTTGTCCCTCCAGTACTACATATCTTTGTCCCTCTAGTTCTACATATCTTTGTCCCTTCACTTCTTCATAGCTTTGTCCCTTCAGTTCTACATATGTTTGTCCCTCCAGTTCCACATGTCTTTGTCCCTCCAGTTCCACATATCTTTGTCCCTCCAGTTCCTTGTGCCTCCGGTTCCTACATGTGAGGAGCATCATCTCTCTAACTGTGGCCAAACAATGAGAAAACAAGTTTTCTGAAAGACTTGGGCGCTACCATTTTAACGGCATACTGACATTCTTGAAAATCGATGTTCTATCCTTCTCTTTCGCTAAATGGATTTCTGAAGTACTGGTCGGCATGGTCAGACATAACCTTGAGTTATTTTTTATGTGAGCTCTGTCGGATTTAAGTGATGGTATGACTTGAACAGGACTGAATGCATGTTCCTCATTTCTCAACATTGAAAAAATATCCTGGGCAATTAATGGAATGCTGCAAGCGAGGTTCAGGCCCTCAGGTTCAGGCGAGGTTCAGGCCCTCAGGTTCAGGCGAGGTTCCTTTTCCTTTAAATTGTATTTTTTATTTTTAAGTGTCTAATAATGAGAATATTGAGAACCACACAGCTTAATGTTGTAGGGTTCCTACCTCATGTGTATTTATGCATTGTACATGCATCTAAATGAATAGGCCATCTAAATGAATAGGCCATCTAAATGAATAGACCATCTAAATGAATAGACCATCTAAATGAATAGACCAACTAAATGAATAGACCATCTAAATGAATAGGCCATCTAAATGAATAGGCCATCTAAATGAATAGACCATCTAAATGAATAGACCATCTAAATGAATAGGCCATCTAAATGAATAGGCCATCTAAATGAATAGGCCATCTAAATGAATAGGCCATCTAAATGAATAGACCATCTAAATGAATAGACCATCTAAATGAATAGGCCATCTACCTCATGTGTATTTATGTATTGTACATGCATCTAAATGAATAGGCCATCTACCTCATGTGTATTTATGTATTGTACATGCATCTAAATGAATAGGCCATCTACCTCATGTGTATTTATGTATTGTACATGCATCTAAATGAATAGGCCATCTACCTCATGTGTATTTATGTATTGTACATGCATCTAAATGAATAGGCCATCTACCTCGTGTATTTATGTATTGTACATGCATCTAAATGAATAGGCCATCTACCTCGTGTATTTATGTATTGTACATGCATCTAAATGAATAGGCCATCTACCTCGTGTATTTATGTATTGTACATGCATCTAAATGAATAGGCCATCTACCTCATTTGTATTTATGTATTGTACATGCATCTAAATGACAAACACACTGTTTGTTGCACGTTAAAGGGCTTTTCAGAACAATCAGACCGATCCTTTTCAAAACGTTGGCCTATTCATTTGAGTCGTACATTTAAAAAAAAAAGTTTGTCTAAAGCGCTGCTGTCGGTGTTTCTTGTAAACTTGGCAAATTGATCCTCCAATGAGTGGCTTCTTACTCTCATAAACTGAGCTCCTAAAGCCTTTAAACATCAAAGTCTACGCAGATATTCTGTATCTGGTGTTTTCTCTGGTACGGTATATGAAACTGGCTTGAAATGATCTTTCACCAGTCATTGCAGTTGCTATATCAATTACAGGACTTCTAAATGAATGATATGCACCCATGGATTCTTGAAGCATATAACTTATAAACGTTTTATTTATTTATCTAGGTAAGTCAGTTTAAGAACAAATTCTTATTTACAATGACGGCCTAAACCGACCAAACCCTAACAACCCTGGGCCAATTGTGCGCTGCCCTATGTGACTCCCAATCACGGCCGTTTGTGATACAGCCTGGATTCAGAACCAGGGTGTCTGTAGTGACGCCTCTAGCACTGAGATGCAGTGCCTTAGAACCCTGCGCCACTCAGAGCCCCATTAATGCCTCATAAGCTTAGTTATTTTCCCAATCCGAACCCAAAATATAAGCTTGTTTTACTCCAATGTTTATAAGCAAAGTAAATATAAACACACACTGTATAGCCTCAAAACATGGTTAAAACCATAATGTTGATATATCACGGATAGTCAGTCCTTGCATCCATAGCTTTGTCTAGGAATTTGTTAGTGGTGACATTTCTCCAGCTGCAACCTTCAGCTTTGAACTGAAACAGTGGTGGAGATTCCCTTTGTTATTGTTTCAACTGCGTATCTCCCCTTTAATTAAAAAGGATCAGTATTAAAAAGCTGTTTAACATTGCTGCCTTGCACTCGTTTGTTATTGTTTTTGGAGGACAGAGGGGGAGGGTCTTTACGAGTGCCAAATCAAAGACGAAGAGGTTCAGGCGCGCTTGATTGCCGGAAATCCAATGACAGTAGTTTTTTTTGTGTGTTTGCTTTGAGACATGATTTTTGTATTTAACTTGTAATACTACGACAGAGGATGACAATCAATAGGAGCCTTTACGTCTCAGTTCTAACAAAGACATCCGATGGAACTATCTAATCTAAAAGTAATGTCTTCTTCTAAGATTTGAATTATCTTCAGTCAAGAGTCCCACTAACACATAACACTAAACTGAATATGCGCAAACTAGATTAGACCATGCCACTGGGCGTTTCCATGGCAGGGCAGAAGGCAATGTACCACAGAGTGGCATAACTTGGCGAGAACAGTGTTCTCCTGTAACTGTTGTGCTCCGTGGAACCAAATGCCTGCACCTGGGTTTTAACTCCTCCCTGTCTATGTCGGATGGCTCTCTTCTGTTGAGTGGCATTTTCTCCCAGTCTTGGAGGAAGTCCAAGGGCTCTTATTCAGTCTATCACACTGAGGCATTTTATAGAGAAAAAGTCATTTCCTATATTTATTTTTTATTTTTTATTTCACCTTTATTTAACCAGGTAGGCAAGTTGAGAACAAGTTCTCATTTACAATTCCAACCTGGCCAAGATAAAGCAAAGCAGTTGGACACATACAACAACACAGAGTTACACATGGAGTAAAACAAACATACAGTCAATAATACAGTAGAAAAATAAGTCTATATACAATGTGAGCAAATGGGGTGAGATAAGGGAGGTAAAGGCAAAAAAGGCCATGGTGGCAAAGTAAATACAATATTGCAAGTAAAACACTGGAATGGTAGATTTGCAGTGGAATAAAGTGCAATGTAGAGATAGAAATAATGGGGTGCAAAGGAGCAAAATAAATAAATAAATACATTAGGGGAAGAGGTAGTTGTTTGGGCTAAATTATAGGTGGGCTATGTACAGGTGCAGTAATATGTGAGCCGCTCTGACAGCTGGTGCTTAAAGCTAGTGAGGGAGATAAGTGTTTCCAGTTTCAGAGATTTTTGTAATTCACAGCGAGTAAAAAAACAGGCTTAATGCATGTACAGATAGGATAGAGACCAAGCACTGCAAGCAAAGCTGGGTATAGGCCTAGTTAACATATACATATATATATTTACATATAGGCCTAGTTAACGTATACATATATATATTTACATATAGGCCTAGTTAACATATACATATATATATATATTTACATATAGGCCTAGTTAACATATACATATATATATATTTACATATAGGCCTAGTTAACATATACATATATATATATTTACATATAGGCCTAGTTAACATATACATATATATATTTACATATAGGCCTAGTTAACATATATATATATTTACATATAGGCCTAGTTAACATATGCATATATATATTTACATATAGGCCTAGTTAACATATACATATATATATATTTACATATAGGCCTAGTTAACATATACATATATATATATATTTACATATAGGCCTAGTTAACATATACATATATATATTTACATATAGGCCTAGTTAACATATACATATATATATTTACATATAGGCCTAGTTAACATATACATATATATATATTTACATATAGGCCTAGTTAACATATACATATATATATATTTACATATAGGCCTAGTTAACATATACATATATATATATTTACATATAGGCCTAGTTAACATATACATATATATATATTTACATATAGGCCTAGTTAACATATACATATATATATTTACATATAGGCCTAGTTAACATATACATATATATATATTTACATATAGGCCTAGTTAACATATACATATATATATATTTACATATAGGCCTAGTTAACATATACATATATATATTTACATATAGGCCTAGTTAACATATACATATATATATATTTACATATAGGCCTAGTTAACATATACATATATATATATTTACATATAGGCCTAGTTAACATATACATATATATATTTACATATAGGCCTAGTTAACATATACATATATATATATTTACATATAGGCCTAGTTAACATATACATATATATATATTTACATATAGGCCTAGTTAACATATACATATATATATTTACATATAGGCCTAGTTAACATATACATATATATATATATTTACATATAGGCCTAGTTAACATATACATATATATCTTTACATATAGGCCTAGTTAACATATACATATATATATATTTACATATAGGCCTAGTTAACATATACATATATATATATCTTTACATATAGGCCTAGTTAACATATACATATATATCTTTACATATAGGCCTAGTTAGTTAACATATACATATATATCTTTACATATAGGCCTAGTTAGTTAACATATACATATATATATTTACATATAGGCCTAGTTAGTTAACATATACATATATATCTTTACATATAGGCCTAGTTAGTTAACATATACATATATATATTTACATATAGGCCTAGTTAGTTTACATATTCATATATATATATATATATATATTTACATATAGGCCTAGTTAGTTAACATATACATATATATATTTACATATAGGCCTAGTTAGTTTACATATTCATATATATATATATATTTACATATAGGCCTAGTTAGTTAACATATACATATATATATATATTTACATATAGGCCTAGTTAGTTAACATATACATATATATATATTTACATATGGGCCTAGTTAGTTAACATATACATATATATATTTACATATAGGCCTAGTTAGTTAACATATACATATATATATATTTACATATAGGCCTAGTTAGTTAACATATACATATATATATTTACATATAGGCCTAGTTAGTTAACATATACATATATATTTACATATAGGCCTAGTTCGTTAACATATGCATATATATATTTACATATAGGCCTAGTTAGTTAACATATACATATATATATTTACATATAGGCCTAGTTAGTTAACATATACATATATATATTTACATATAGGCCTAGTTAGTTAACATATACATATATATATATATATATATATATATATATATATATATATTTACATATAGGCCTAGTTAGTTAACATATACATATATATATTTACATATAGGCCTAGTTCGTTAACATATGCATATATATATTTACATATAGGCCTAGTTAGTTTACATATTCATATATATATATATATATATATTTACATATAGGCCTAGTTAGTTAACATATACATATATATATATTTACATATATGCCTAGTTAGTTAACATATACATATATATATATTTACATATAGGCCGAGTTAGTTTACATATACATATATATATAAATATATATATTTATATATAGGCCTAGTTAGTTTACATAGTAAGGAGTGTTCTATAGTTAGCAGACAGGTTGTCTGTGACCAACATATGGAATTTCATCGTAGTAATGATCATAAAATTCACTATAATTGACTGATATTACTTTAACCATAACCAAAGCTACTAATAGATATACACTAAATTACCAAAAGTATGTGGACACCTGCTCGTCGAACATTTCGTTCAGAAATCATGGGCATTAATATGGAGTTGGTCCCCCTCTATAACAGCCTCCACTCTTCTGGGAAGGCTTTCCACTAGATGTTGGAACATTACTGTGGGGACTTGCTTCCATTCAGCCACAAGAGCATTAGTGAGGTCTGGCACTGATGTTGGGTGATTAGGCCTGGCTTGCAGTTGGCATTCCAGTTCATCCCAAAGGCGTTCGATGGGGTTGAGGTCAGGGCTCTGTGCAAAACAGTCAAGGGCAGGTAGCGTTCTTTTGGCAACTGCCAAACCCAGATTCGTCTGTTGGACTGCCAGATGGTGAAGCGTGATTCATCACTCCAGAGAACGCGTTTCCACTGCTCCAGAGTCCGATGGCAGCGAGCTTTACACCACTCCAGCCGAGGTTTGGCATTGCCCATGGTGATCTTATGCTTGTGTGCGGCTGCTCAGCCATGGAAACCCATTTCATGTAGCTCCTGACGAACAGTTATTGTGTTGCAACCCAGGACAGATGTTTTTTTACACGCTACGCACTTCAGCACTCCCGTTCTGTGAGCTAGTGTGGCCTACCACTTTGCGGCTGAGCCGTTGCTGCTCCTAGACATTTTCACTTCACAATAACAGCACGTACAGTTGACCGGGGCAACTCTAGCAGGGAAGAAATTTGACTAACTGACTTGTTGGAAAGGTGGCATCCTATGACAGTGCCACGTATAAAGTAACTGAGCTCTTAATGTTTGTCTATGGAGATTGCATGGCAGTGCTCGATGGTATACACCTATCAGCAATGTGTGTGGCTGAAATAGCCGAATCCACAAAGTTGAAGATGTCCACACACTTTTGTATAATGTGTCTTTATTTCATTGGGCCGGATAAATAGTGAGACATGGAATCGTCAGTCAGATTACATTGCAATGTATAACCCGTGTGCACTAATACAACATCAGTCCTTTTAATAATGACAATAGTGTAAATAATCTTTGTGTCCATTTGTTTGGAAGGGTTATTTTATGTTTAACCTCTTACCTCTACCTGGGACGCTTGCGTCCCAACTAGAGCTCTGGAAATGCAAATGCGCTACGCTAAATGCTAATAGTATTAGTTAAAACTCAAAAGTTCATTAAAATACACATGCAGGGTATCAAATTAAAGCTACACTCGTTGTGAATCCAGGCAACAAGTCAGATTTTTAAAATGCTTTTCGGCGACAGCATGAGAAGCTATTATCTGATAGCATGCACCAATACACTACAACAGAAAAGCACAGCAGGGGACGTAAACAAAATAATTAGCATTTCCGCGTTACACAAACCGCACAATAAAATAGAAAACAGTCATTACCTTTCACCATCTTCTTTGTTGGCACTCCTAGATGTCCCATAAACACTATTGGGTCTTTATTTCGATTAAATCGGGCCATATAAAGCCAAGATATCGTTATATGTAGACTGTGTGATAAACGAAAAAAACAGCGATTTCACAACGTAAAGTCATTTTTAAAAATTCAAAAAGTAGACGATAAACTTTCACAAAACACTTCGAAATACGTTTGTAATGCTACTTTAGGTATTAGTAAACGTTAATAAGCGATAAATTCATCCGTAGGCGATGTACATATCATTAGCTGTCGTCTTGGAAAAAATTTCAGGAGAGAGCTCTTCCGGAATGATCTGGGCGGAGACCGGAGGTACGTCGTGCCCCTCTTTCGGTTCAACCAAGAATCAAAGAGGATTAAATTCACAAGATACTCGACTGCATGGGGATGCTGTGGGAGTTGAATGCTCGGTCTTATCTAATTCGGCTCACTGTTAACAATTGCTGGAAGTGGCGCAAGGATATTTATTTCCATTTTCTGTGATCAGGTTTTCCTGCGCTTTCCGATGTAACGCACGTTATGTAATAGCCACAGTCGTGATTTAACCAGTTTTAAAAACGTCCGAGGGTTTCCTATACACACATTCTAACCATATGAACGTACTATATTCCTGGCATGAGTAGCAGGGCGCTGAAATGTTGCGCGATTTTTAGCAAAATGTTCAAAAAAGTAGAGGGTAGGAGCAACTAGTTAAACAACATGTTTTAACCACGTGCACGCACGCACACACACGCACGCACGCACGCACACACACACACACACACACACACAGACACGCATACGCACACACACACACACACCTACGCGCACACACACACACACACACATACACACACACACATACACACACACACACACAGACACGCATACGCACACACACACACACACACATACGCGCACACACACACACACATACACACACACACACACACACACACACACACACACACACACACCCCATCTTTCACTGTGCCTTTTGCCTCTTCTTGACACAAGTCCCAAAGTCATGAAGGCCTTACCAGGTGCATGTAACCTTACCGTACCCATGATGGACATCAAGCTCATGTCTTGTTGCTCTGTCCCCAAAACCCTCCAGAAAACCTATGGCTTTGTACAGTGCATTCGGAAAGTATTCAGACCCCTTCCCCTTTTTCCACATTTCGTTACGTTACAGATTTATTATAAAACTGATTAAATTGTTTGTTTTTCCTCATCAATCTACACACAGCACCCCATAATGCACCCCATAATGAAAAATAAAAACAGGTTAGACATTTTATTACAAATACAAAACTGAAATATCACATTTATGTAAGTATTCAGATCCTTTACTCTGTACTTTGTTGAAGCAGCTTTGGCAGATTACAGACTCAAGCCTTCTTGGGTATGACGCTACAAGCTTGGCACACGTGTATTTGTGGAGTTTCTCCCATTCTTTTCTGCAAATCCTCTCAAGCTCTGTCAGGTTGGGCGGGGAGAGTCACTGCTATTTTCAAGTCTCTCCAGAGATGTTCGATATTGTTCAAGTCTGGTCTCTGGCTGGGCCATCATGATGCTGCCACCACCATGCTTCACCGTAGGGATGGTGCCAGGTTTTCTCCAGACGTGACGCTTGGCATTCAGGCCAAAGAGTTCAATCTTGGTTTCATCAGACCAGAGATTCTTGTTTCTCATGGTCTGAGAGACTTTAGGTGCCTTTTGGCAAACTCCAAGCAGGCTGTCATGTGCCTTTTACTGAGGAGTGGCTTCCGTCTGGCCACTACTATAAAGCCCTGATTGGTGGAGTGCTAGCTCTTTGTGGTTCCAAACGTCTTCCATTTAATCGTGATGCACCCATCTCGTTACCGGGATCATTTCCGTCAACATCTGCTGAATTGCAGAGCGCCAAATTCAAATTAAATTACTAAAAATATTACATTTTCATGAAATCACAAGTGCAATATAGCAAAACACAGTTTAGGTTGTTGTTAATCCACCTGGCGTGTCAGATTTCAAAAAAGCTTTTCGGCGAAAGCAAACCAAGCGTTGATGTAAGGACATCTCTCTCAGTAGACAAAACATAACGCCAATGGAACAGGGAGCTTTCAGGAAAAACAACACCTTGTTTTGGTTGGATTTTCCTCAGGTTTTTGCCTGCAATATCAGTTCTGTTATACTCCCAGACAATATTTTGACCGTTTTGGAAACTTTAGAGTGTTTTCTATCCTAATCTGACAATTATATGCATATTCTAGATTCTGAGCCTGAGAAATAGGCAGTTTCATTTGGGTACGTTTTTCATCCAAACATCAAAATAATGCCCTTTACACTCAAGATTGATGGAAGCCACTGTGTTCTTGTGGACCTTTAATACTGCAGACATTTTTTGATACCCTTCCCCAGATCTGTGCCTCAACATAATCCTGTCTCGGAGTTCTACGGACAATTCCTTCGACCTCACGGCTTGGTCTTTGCTCTGACATGCACTGTCAACTGTGGGACCTTATATAGACAGGTGTGTTTCTTTCCAAATCATGTCCACTCAATTGAATATACCAGGGGCGCAACTTTCACTGGGAACTGGGGGGATATGTCCCCCCACATTCTGAAATTCCATTTTTATAATTGGAATGTGATAAAAAAAACGAGGCAACGGTGTGCTTTAGGACCATGCGGACACCTCCGAGCAGTCAAGTAGGCTGTTTGGAGTGTTTATCGGACTAGATAAAAACATTTTTTTACAGGTATTCCCCCACTTCTAAAACCAAAGTTGCACCCCTGTAATGCACCACAGGTGGACTCCAATCAAGTTGTAAAAACATCTCAGGGATAATAAATGGAAACGGGATGGGCCTGAGCTCATATGAGTCTCTATGAGTCTCATAGCTATGAGTCTCATAGCAAAGGGTCTGAATACTTATGTAAATGCGGTATTTCTATTTTTTTTTTTTTATGAAAGCAAAAAAATCAAAAATAATTGGCTTTGCCATTATGGTGTGTAGACCCATCTCAGTGTCTATATAGACTGACCAACCTCGGTGTCTATATAGACAGACCCATCTCAGTGTCTATATAGACAGACCCATCTCAGTGTCTATATAGACTGACCCGTCTAAGTGTCTATATAGACTGACCCGTCTAAGTGTCTATGTAGACAGACCCATCTCAGTGTCTATATAGACTGACCCGTCTCAGTGTCTATATAGACTGATCAGTCTCAGGATCTATATAGACTGACCAGTCCTAGTGTCTATATAGACTGACCCGTCTCAGTGTGTATGTAGACTGACCCGTCTCAGTGTCTATATAGACTGACCCATCTCAGTGTGTATATAGACTGACCCATCTCAGTGTGTATATAGACTGACCCGTCTCAGTGTCTATATAGACTGACCCGTCTCAGTGTGTATATAGATTGACCCATCTCAGTGTGTATGTAGACTGACCCGTCTCAGTGTGTATATAGACTGACCCGTCTGAGTGTGTATCTAGACTGACCCGTCTCACTGTGTATATAGACTGACCCGTCTGAGTGTGTATATAGACTGACCCATCTCAGTGTGTATATAGACTGACCCATCTCAGTATGTATATAGACTGACCCGTCTCAGTGTCTATATAGACTGACCCGTCTCAGTGTGTATATAGACTGACCCGTCTCAGTGTCTATATAGACTGACCGATCTCAGTGTCTATATAGACAGACCCATCTCAGTGTCTATATAGACTGACCCGTCTCAGTGTCTATATAGACTGATCAGTCTCAGCATCTATATAGAATGACCCGTCTCAGCGTCTATATAGACTGACCCGTCTCAGTGTGTATATAGACTGACCCGTCTCAGTGTGTATATAGACTGACCCATCTCAGTGTGTATGTAGACTGACCCGTCTCAGTGTTTATATAGACTGACCCATCTCAGTGTGTATATAGACTGACCCATCTCAGTGTGTATGTAGACTGACCCATCTCAGTGTTTATGTAGACTGACCCGTCTCAGTGTGTATGTAGACTGACCCGTCTCAGTGTGTATATAGACTGACCCGTCTCAGTGTGTATGTAGACTGACCCGTCTCAGTGTGTATATAGACTGACCCATCTCACATTTACATTACATTTACATTTAAGTCATTTAGCAGACGCTCTTATCCAGAGCGACTTACAAATTGGTGCATTCACCTTATGACATCCAGTGGAACAGTAGTGCATCTAAATCTTTTAAGGGGGGGGGGAGTGAGAGGGATTACTTTATCCTATCCTAGGTATTCCTTAAAGAGGTGGGGTTTCAGGTGTCTCCGGAAGGTGGTGATTGACTCCGCTGTCCTGGCGTCGTGAGGGAGTTTGTTCCACCATTGGGGGGCCAGAGCAGCGAACAGTTTTGACTGGGCTGAGCGGGAACTGTACTTCCTCAGTGGTAGGGAGGCGAGCAGGCCAGAGGTGGATGAACGCAGTGAACCTTGTTTGGGTGTAGGGCCTGATCAGAGCCTGGAGGTACTGAGGTGCCGTTCCCCTCACAGCTCCGTAGGCAAGCACCATGGTCTTGTAGCGGATGCGAGCTTCAACTGGAAGCCAGTGGAGAGAGTGGAGGAGCGGGGTGACGTGAGATAACTTGGGAAGGTTGAACACCAGACGGGCTGCGGCGTTCTGGATGAGTTGTAGGGGTTTAATGGCACAGGCAGGGAGCCCAGGCAACAGCGAGTTGCAGTAATCCAGACAGGAGATGACGAGTGCCTGGATTAGGACCTGCGCCGCTTCCTGTGTGAGGCAGGGTCGTACTCTGCGGATGTTGTAGAGCATGAACCTACAGGAACGGGCCACCGCCTTGATGTTAGTTGAGAACGACAGGGTGTTGTCCAGGATCACGCCAAGGTTCTTAGCGCTCTGGGAGGAGGACACAATGGAGTTGTCAACCGTGATGGCGAGATCATGGAATGGGCAGTCCTTCCCCGGGAGGAAGAGCAGCTCCGTCTTGCCGAGGTTCAGCTTGCGGTGGTGATCCGTCATCCACACTGATATGTCTGCCAGACATGCAGAGATGCGATTCGCCACCTGGTCATCAGAAGGGGGAAAGGAGAAGATTAATTGTGTGTCGTCTGCATAGCAATGATAGGAGAGACCATGTGAGGTTATGACAGAGCCAAGTGACTTGGTGTATAGCGAGAATAGGAGAGGGCCTAGAACAGAGCCCTGGGGGACACCAGTGGTGAGAGCACGTGGTGTGGAGACGGATTCTCGCCACGCCACCTGGTAGGAGCGACCTGTCAGGTAGGACGCAATCCAAGCGTGGGCCGCGCCGGAGATGCCCAACTCGGAGAGGGTGGAGAGGAGGATCTGATGGTTCACAGTATCGAAGGCAGCCGATAGGTCTAGAAGGATGAGAGCAGAGGAGAGAGAGTTAGCTTTAGCAGTGCGGAGCGCCTCCGTGATACAGAGAAGAGCAGTCTCAGTTGAATGACTAGTCTTGAAACCTGACTGATTTGGATCAAGAAGGTCATTCTGAGAGAGATAGCGGGAGAGCTGGCCAAGGACGGCACGTTCAAGAGTTTTGGAGAGAAAAGAAAGAAGGGATACTGGTCTGTAGTTGTTGACATCGGAGGGATCGAGTGTAGGTTTTTTCAGAAGGGGTGCAACTCTCGCTCTCTTGAAGACGGAAGGGACGTAGCCAGCGGTCAGGGATGAGTTGATGAGCGAGGTGAGGTAAGGGAGAAGGTCTCCGGAAATGGTCTGGAGAAGAGAGGAGGGGATAGGGTCAAGCGGGCAGGTTGTTGGGCGGCCGGCCGTCACAAGACGCGAGATTTCATCTGGAGAGAGAGGGGAGAAAGAGGTCAGAGCACAGGGTAGGGCAGTGTGAGCAGAACCAGCGGTGTCGTTTGACTTAGCAAACGAGGATCGGATGTCGTCGACCTTCTTTTCAAAATGGTTGACGAAGTCATCTGCAGAGAGGGAGGAGGGGGGAGGAGGATTCAGGAGGGAGGAGAAGGTTGCAAAGAGCTTCCTAGGGTTAGAGGCAGATGCTTGGAGTTTAGAGTGGTAGAAAGTGGCTTTAGCAGCAGAGAGAGAAGAGGAAAATGTAGAGAGGAGGGAGTGAAAGGATGTCAGGTCCGCAGGGAGGCGAGTTTTCCTCCATTTCCGCTCGGCTGCCCGGAGCCCTGTTCTGTGAGCTCGCAATGAGTCGTCGAGCCACGGAGCGGGAGGGGAGGACCGAGCCGGCCTGGAGGATAGGGGACATAGAGAGTCAAAGGATGCAGAAAGGGAGGAGAGGAGGGTTGAGGAGGCAGAATCAGGAGATAGGTTGGAGAAGGTTTGAGCAGAGGGAAGAGATGATAGGATGGAAGAGGAGAGAGTAGCGGGGGAGAGAGAGCGAAGGTTGGGACGGCGCGATACCATCCGAGTAGGGGCAGTGTGGGAAGTGTTGGATGAGAGCGAGAGGGAAAGGATACAAGGTAGTGGTCGGAGACTTGGAGGGGAGTTGCAATGAGGTTAGTGGAAGAACAGCATCTAGTAAAGATGAGGTCGAGCGTATTTCCTGCCTTGTGAGTAGGGGGAAGGTGAGAGGGTGAGGTCAAAAGAGGAGAGGAGTGGAAAGAAGGAGGCAGAGAGGAATGAGTCAAAGGTAGACGTGGGGTGGTTAAAGTCGCCCAGAACTGTGAGAGGTGAGCCGTCCTCAGGAAAGGAGCTTATCAAGGCATCAAGCTCATTGATGAACTCTCAGAGGGAACCTGGAGGGCGATAAATGATAAGGATGTTAAGCTTGAAAGGGCTGGTAACTGTGACAGCATGGAATTCAAAGGAGGCGATAGACAGATGGGTAAGGGGAGAAAGAGAGAATGACCACTTGGGAGAGATGAGGATCCCGGTGCCACCACCCCGCTGACCAGAAGCTCTCGGGGTGTGCGAGAACACGTGGGCAGACGAAGAGAGAGCAGTAGGAGTAGCAGTGTTGTCTGTGGTGATCCATGTTTCCGTCAGTGCCAAGAAGTCGAAGGACTGGAGGGGGCATAGGCTGAGATGAACTCTGCCTTGTTGGCCGCAGATCGGCAGTTCCAGAGGCTACCGGAGACCTGGAACTCCACGTGGGTCGTGCGCGCTGGGACCACCAGATTAGGTGGCCGCGGCCACGCGGTGTGGAGCGTTTGTATGGTCTGTGCAGAGAGGAGAGAACAGGGATAGACAGACACATAGTTGACAGGCTACACAAGAGGCTACGCTAATGCAAAGGAGATTGGAATGACAAGTGGACTACACGTCTCGAGTGTTCAGAAAGTTAAGCTTACGTAGCAAGAATCTTATTGACTAAAATGATTAAAATGATACAGTACTGCTGAAGTAGGCTAGCTGGCAGAGGCTGCGTTCTTGACTATGTAGGCTAGCTGGCAGTGTCTGCGTTGTTGACACTACACTAATCAAGTCGTTCCGTTGAGTGTAATAGTTTCTACTGTGCTACTGTGCTGCTATTCAGGGCTAGCTGGCTAGCTAGCAGTGTTGATTACGTTACGTTGCGTTAAAAGAACGACAATAGCTGGCTAGCTAACCTAGGAAATCGCTCAAGACTACACAATTATCTTTGATACAAAGACGGCTATGTAGCTAGCTATGTAGCTAGCTACGATCAAACAAATCAAGCCGTTGTACTGTAATGAAATGAAATGAAAAATGTGATACTACCTGTGGAGCGAAGCGAAATGCGACCGGATTGTTGAGTGCGGAAGTTCTGTTCGGAAGACGTTGGCTAGCTGTTGGCTAGCTAGCAGTGCCTCCTACGTTAAGGACGACAAATAGCTGGCTAGCTAACCTCGGTAGATTAAGATAATCACTCTAAAACTACACACTCTAAACTACACAATTATCTTGGATACGAAGACAGCAAAGACAACTATGTAGCTAGCTAACACTACACTAATCAAGTCGTTCAGTTGAGTGTAATAGTTGTGCTGCTAATCGGTAGACGGTGGACTAGCTAACGGTGGACGTTAGCTAGCTGGCTAGCTGCAGGGCAGTGTAGACTGCGTTAGGACGACTAAATACGATAATTACGCAATTATCTATGATACAAAGACGGCTAAGTAGCTAGCTAAGAAGAAATTGCTAAGATTAGACAAATCAAACCGTTGCTAATCGGTAGACGGTGGACTAGCTAACGGTGGACGTTAGCTAGCTGGCTAGCTGCAGGGCAGTGTAGACTGCGTTAGGACGACTAAATACGATAATTACGCAATTATCTATGATACAAAGACGGCTAAGTAGCTAGCTAAGAAGAAATTGCTAAGATTAGACAAATCAAACCGTTGCTAATCGGTAGACGGTGGACTAGCTAACGGTGGACGTTAGCTAGCTGGCTAGCTGCAGGGCAGTGTAGACTGCGTTAGGACGACGAAATACGATAATTACGCAATTATCTATGATACAAAGACGGCTATGTAGCTAGCTAAGAAGAAATTGCTAAGATTAGACAAATCAAACCGTTGTACTATAATGAAATGTAATGAAATGTAATACTACCTGCGGACCGAGTGCAGATGCGACCGCTCGCTCCAACCCGGAAGTTCTCAGTGTGTATCTAGACTGACCCATCTCAGTGTGTATCTAGACTGACCCGTCTCAGTGTGTATCTAGACTGACCCGTCTCAGTGTGTATATAGACTGACCCGTCTCAGTGTGTATATAGACTGACCCATTTCAGTGTGTATATAGACTGACCCATCTCAGTGTGTATATAGACTGACCCGTCTCAGTGTGTATATAGACTGACCCATCTCAGTGTGTATATAGACTGACCCATCTCAGTGTGTATCTAGACTGACCCGTCTCAGTGTGTATATAGACTGACCCGTCTCAGTGTGTATATAGACTGACCCGTCTCAGTGTGTATATAGACAGACCAGTCTCAGTGTGTATATAGACTGACCCGTCTCAGTGTGTATATAGACTGACCCGTCTCAGTGTGTATATAGACTGACCAGTCCTAGTGTCTATGTAGACTGACCCATCTCAGTGTGTATATAGACTGACCCGTCTCAGTGTGTATATAGACTGACCAGTCTCAGTGTGTATATAGACAGACCAGTCTCAGTGTGTATATAGACTGACCCGTCTCAGTGTGTATATAGACTGACCCGTCTCAGTGTGTATATAGACTGACCAGTCCTAGTGTCTATGTAGACTGACCCATCTCAGTGTGTATATAGACTGACCCGTCTCAGTGTGTATATAGACTGACCAGTCTCAGTGTGTATATAGACAGACCAGTCTCAGTGTGTATATAGACTGACCCGTCTCAGTGTGTATATAGACTGACCCGTCTCAGTGTGTATATAGACTGACCAGTCCTAGTGTCTATGTAGACTGACCCATCTCAGTGTGTATATAGACTGACCCGTCTCAGTGTGTATGTAGACTGAAAATTGGTTTGCTTTTCTCTTGTGGTGGTGTTCTTAAAAAACATTTGATCTGTAACTGATTCCACATTGTGTCTGTACAGTACATCATATAAATGGTTTGTTTTTGAATGATGAACGTGTTATTAACTAGGTAAGAAAACGGTAAGAGAATTCAAGGCATAAGTCGAAAGAATATGACTGCATTTTATTTTACCAAGTAGTGTGTTGAAATTAAGATTTCAAATGTTTGGTTTGAAAATATACATACTATACTCTTCACTGTTAACAATGTTTTTCATCGTACACAACGTTGCATGTTCCTTTAAAATTACTGAGAATTACAACTAAACACTTCCCCAGCAAATCAACCATGGTGCATTCTGATTGAAATAACATTACTGTAAAGTAAAAAAAATAAAAATGAATGGATGAGAGAGAGAGTCACCTACAGGAAGCGGCAACAAGGCGTTGTTGGCATGTAATTATTTATTGAAATATCAGCTTTGAAAGAACTCCCCAGACCAGGAAGTAACATGAAAGGGTGGCAGTATGACAGCGATGGGAGGAAGGGGGGTTCATAGACAAGAAGAGGGTCAGCACGTTCAGGAGAGGTGCGCGTGTTTGAGAACATCCAAGGCATATGCAGAACTTTACCAGAACACACAGAATGAGAAGGGACTGATATAGATTGTCAATCAATACACACAGTTCATTATGGAAGCAGATTCATGCCAAAACAAATACAAAAATGAAAAACATTGAAACATAAATGTATATTTGAGCGTTGTTTTTCAATATCAGTGTTTTTGTTTTTCACCATAGTGCATCGTTAAAAAGACTTGATAGATTTTGACATCGATGACTTAAATGCAGACGATCATATACAGTATATACTTGACAGGTTTGTGTGTATCACTAATGATTGGGGGCCTTATGAAGTCAGTGTAAAAGTGTATAAGACAACATCAATATAATTCTACAAACTGACATTACAAAATGCCAAACTTCAGGAAGGCTGGGGGGGGGGGATGTTTGTTCAGTTACGACACATCACAGGTAACCACGGCTCAAACTTATGGACAGCTGGGGGAGAAAGCTGTTTGTTCGTTCAATTGCGACACATCACAGGTAACCACAGCTCAAACTTCTGGACGGCTGGGGGAGGGGGAGGGGAGGGGGAGGGGGGGGGGAGGGGGGAGGGGGGAAAGCTGTTTGAGCGTTCAGTTACAACACATCACAGGTAACCACGGCTCAAACTTCTGGACGGCTGGGGGAGGGGGAGGGGAGGGGGAGGGGGAGGGGGAGGGGGAGGGGAGGGGGAGGGGGGAAAGCTGTTTGAGCGTTCAGTTACAACACATCACAGGTAAGCACAGCTCACGGGACCAATGCCGTCTTTGGTATAGAACAAACGGCACTGAAATGTGAAGCTAGTTGGAATTCAACACGAAACAACTGATGCAAGTACAGTGTCAGTCATACCCATTAACTTAAATACAATAATTACACTCCCCTAAATATTTATTGAGACAATGAAGCTACATTTAAAAATTTGGCTCAATACTCCAGCCTTTTAGATTTTAGATCAAATGTCTCATATAAGGTCGACAGAACAGTCAGCTTTTTTTTGTTGAGAGTATTTTCATACAGTCAGGTCCATAATTATTGGCATCTTTTGATCAAGATCATTTTGACACCTATTTTTGTTTAAAGAATGTTTTATTAAATGTTAGACAAAATATATTTCTAGGAGCAATTGTTTTAGCATAAAAGAATGATGGAGTAAAAAGACACATTTTACATTGTCGCTTCACTGTCCAAATACATTTGGAGAGGAGTGTATTTTTTTTCTAATTTAAAGCTCAGACTCCTATAGACAATTAATAAAAACTAAATTACGGAGATCATTATGAAGATCATTGTTTTGTTCCTGAACTGCATCTATAATAAGTAAAAAAAACAACTAAAAAACAAAACATGCAACACTAAACAAATATGTTTGGATTTGTCGCCTTGTGCTTATAACACACAAAAGGACAAAACCAAGATGCAATAAGTTATTTTCATTTTTAAGCGTAACCCGTGACATATAATCGGTAGAACATTGAAAAATAATTTTAAAAAGTTCTACAAAAAACAAGTGTCCGAAACTCTTACACAAATATGCAAAAACATTTGAATGCAAAACAGAAAAACAACAGTTAGAATTAGAGATTTGAAGTGAGATTCCATTCTGATTTTGTGTGTCTCACAACATAATTAAGTACTGGGTAAAGAAACAAAGAACAAAACGGTATAACTGTACACTGTACTGTATAACACTGTACACACCTAAGAAAGCAGAACCACAATCTATTTCGTGTTTTTTAGTTTTTTTCTGTAAATCATTGTTTTGCAATTTTCTTCCTCACAGTTCTCTTCCACGGGACAGCTTGAACGTAAACACCTCTTGAATGATTGAATTTTTTAAATGTATATAACATTAATACTTTATATATATTTGTACATAATTTCATTCACATCTGCACGGTTAGCTAGCATGGTAATGAAATAAGGCAAGACTCACATGACTGTGACATCACAAATGTATAATACTGATAGTTAAGGTTTTGTTACATTTTTGTTTGATGTTCTGCAGCAAGCTTTGGTCTGTTCAAACTAAAGGCAGAGTTTCTCCTCCTGGGGGTGGGGGGGGGGACAACCATAATATTATTTTCTAATTACTTATCTATGGTGTGTAAAATGTGTTTTACTTATGTAAAGAACCGTTTTGGGAAGGTTGGGGGGAGATTATAGGGTGGTTACAATGAGGAGCATCAGTGACCAAGAGGAGGAAATAACTGCCATTTACTAAAATGTTGTTTTTTAAATCTTATCTTTTTTTGTTCCGTCAAGGTTTTCATACATTTTGTTCGTTGTGTTTTTTTTGTGTTTTTTTAAATATATATATATATATATATATATTTTTTTTGTACGAGGATCAAAAATGACTTACTGACCGTCATATGAGTCTCTGTCAGGGTCTGACCTTTTCAGCTGTTTTCTATTGCTGTCTGTCTGTCTGGCCTATTAGCATTGCAGACTGCGTGTCTTTGAAACAGGTGACAAAAGAGACTCTTGCCCAGCTGACAGGCTGCTCTGGGCTGCCCAATACAGTACCCAATACAGCCCAATACATTACCAACCCTGCCAACCATGGGCCAGTCTAAAAAAAGAGTGCTCCAAATTCCTTCAGCCAAAGTCCCTGCTCCCCTTTGAAGACCTCACCACAGACATCATAGGGTCCGTGATCATAAGGTGGTTGGATCTCTCTCTCTCTCTCTTCGTTGCTCAAAACCCTTTAACCCCTCTAGGGTAGGGGGCAGCATTTGGAATTTTGGATGAAAAGCATGCCCAAATTAAACGGCCTGCTACTCGGGCCCAGAAGATATGATATGCATATAACTGGTAGATTTGGATAGGAAACACTCTAAAGTTTCCAAAACTGTTAAAATAGTTTCTCTGAGTATAATAGAACTCATTTAGCAGGCGAAAACCTGAGAAAAATCCATTCAGGAAGTAGTTTTTTTTGTTGGTTTTGTAGTTTTCTGCAACCTCACTGGATGTTGGCCAGATGGGACGCTAGCGTCCCACATACCCTAGAGAGGTTAACAGTGGGAGAGGTTTTTACAATACTCATTGGTTTTGTTCCTTCAGTTGGTCCTTGTATCACCTTGATGGTTTGTATTTTTATTCAAAGCAAACAAAAAGGAATCATCCATGTCCCATGAGACGAATGGACAGTTCTCAAGAATTTCAGCTGTTTCTCTCCGTCTTTGGAAGCTTTACCCAGAGCTCCAGAAGCATCTGTCTTAGAGTGAAGAGATGTGTGTGTGTGTAATATATATGCATATTGTATGAATTTGAACGTGTGAGTGTGTGCCTTAATGTGTGTATATTTGTGTGTGTACGTGCGTGTGAGTGCCTAAATGTGTTTGTATGTGTGTGTTCGTGTGTGTGCGCGCATATGTGTGTGCACAGCATGTGTAAGTGTGGGTGTCCATTTCTGCATGTTCTTTTGCCTGTGTGTGAGTGCCAGGATGGTTGATCGTTACGATAAATGAGAAGAACGGATGCCTCCTGCCCCAGAATCACTAAGTCTAACTTTAACATGGGAGGAGTCTGTTCTGGGTCGGTTTCTGTTCTGCAGGCAAGGACTTGGGTCTAAACCAACAAAACAGAGTCTGTTCTGAGTCGGTTTCAGCCAAATGATCAGGATCCCATCTGCAGTCTCATCAGGCTCTCTTGGCGTGTAGCATCTCGATGAGCAGGTTGTTGCAGGGCACGTCTCCGTTCAGGTGCTTGTAGTACAGGTACTCCTCGGCCTGGAGGCTGATGGCCCGGATCTCAGGCAGCCGCAGGAGCAGCTGGCCAAACCTGTCTGTCTGCTGGGGGTAGTTGCACATGACGTAGTCCAGCAGCACCGCGTTCACTTGTTCCTGGACGCTCTCCACCAGGTGGAAGTTCTCCAGGTTCTTCACGTCTGGAAAGAGGAAGAGTTGGAGAATAGGAAACGGTGGTTAGCATGTTGAGGAACTGAAATTGTCAATATCCACAAAAGCAGAGTGGTTTTGCGTTTATCAATTATTTCTCAGACGCAAGATTAATAAAAAAGAAAAACCTGCAGACATCACATGATGCCCTTAGACTGAGTTTAGGTAGTAAAAAAGTGCCCTAAACATACACCTTAATGAAAGTATTGAAGAGGCTACCATGTCAGTCACGGAAAGTAGCCCAAAAAACAAAATGGACGACATCACAACATTATGCTTACATTTAGTTCACATAAAATGTAGATGAGATGGACATTTTCAAGCCTTAGTAAATGCTCTGATCAAGAGACTGAAACAAAGGGGGCAACTTGGTACTCAGCATGATTTTTAATCAAAGACCGAATTAAAAAAAATATATATTAAAAATTCACACCCCCTGTATATTTTCCCCTCCGGATCCTCACGAGAATAAGATGGAAAGAGAATGAAATGAGAAAAAAAAACTTTTCCTTTGAGAGTCTCTACCCAGGAGTATATGAATTATTTAGGTCAGCATTACAGCCAATCGCCTTCTCTTTAAGACTCATCATTCCCCATTTTAAAACGAAACACCTAGACAACTGTACTCATGGAGTTGCATTGTATGGACATGTCAATGCCCCTGTGCACAAGATCGGTGTGGAAGAACTTCACTGGCCTGCAAAGAGCCCTCACCTCAACCCCATCAAAAACATTTGGGATGAATTGGAACGCCGACTGCGAGCCAGGCCTAATTGCCCAACATCAGTGTCCGACCTCACTAATGCTCTTGTGGCTGAATGGAAGCAAGTCCCCACAGCAATGTTCCAACATCTAATGGAAAGCCTTCTCAGAACAGTGGAGCCTGTTATAGCAGCAAAGGGGGGGGACCAACTCCGTATTAATGAGCCCACTCAGGTTGAGCTCTGGGAGGCCCTGTTCTCTCCGTGCTAATAGAAAGTGATGGGGTTGTCATGTTGGGCTGAAACACACACTAAGAACAGCCCTCCAACCCCGCCCAGCCAACACTACTGAACCAGCTGACACACACACTAAAAACGGCCCTAACACCCCGCCCAGCCAACACTACTGAACCAGCTGACACACACACTAAGAACAGCCCTAACACCCCACCCAGCCAACACTACTGAACCAGCTGACACAAACACTAAGAACAGCCCTAACACCCCGCCCAGCCAACACTACTGAACCAGCTGACACACACACTAAGAACAGCCCACCCCCAGCCAACACTAACACCCCGAACAGCCCAGCCAACACTACTGAACCAGCTGACACAAACACTAAGAACAGCCCTAACACCCCACCCAACAAACACTACTGAACCAGCTGACACACACACTAAGAACAGCCCTAACACCCCACCCAGCCAACACTACTGAACCAGCTGACACACACACTAAGAACAGCCCTAACACCCCACCCAGCCAACACTACTGAACCAGCTGACACACTAAGAACAGCCCTAACACCCCGCCCAGCCAACACTACTGAACCAGCTGACACACTAAGAACAGCCCCCCGCCCAGCCAACACCCCGCCCAGCCAACACTACTGAACCAGCTGACACACACACTAAGAACAGCCCTAACACCCCGCCCAGCCAACACTACTGAACCAGCTGACACACACACTAAGAACAGCCCTCCCACCCCGCCCAGCCAACACTACTGAACCAGCTGACACACACACTAAGAACAGCCCTAACACCCCGCCCAGCCAACACTACTGAACCAGCTGACACACACACTAAGAACAGCCCTAACACCCCACCCAGCCAACACTACTGAACCAGCTGACACACTAAGAACAGCCCTAACACCCCGCCCAGCCAACACTACTGAACCAGCTGACACACACACTAAGAACAGCCCTAACACGCCGCCCAGCCAACACTACTGAACCAGCTGACACACACACTAAGAACAGCCCTAACACCCCGCCCAGCCAACACTACTGAACCAGCTGACACAAACACTAAGAACAGCCCTAACACCCCGCCCAGCCAACACTACTGAACCAGCTGACACAAACACTAAGAACAGCCCTAACACCCCGCCCAGCCAACACTACTGAACCAGCTGACACACACACTAAGAACAGCCCTAACACCCCGCCCAGCCAACACTACTGAACCAGCTGACACACACACTACTGAAATGATCAGCCTCCTTGCTACTGACACACACATCAAGAGTCGGCTTTCTATTCCGCAACAAAGCCTCCTTCACTCACGCCGCCAAACTTACCCTAGTAAAACTGAATATCCTACCGATCCTCGACTTCGGGCGATGTCATCTACAAAATTGCTTCCAACACTCTTCTCAGCAAACTGGATGCAGTTTATCACAGTGCCATCCGTTTTGTCACTAAAGCACCTTATACCACCCACCACTGCGACTTGTATGCTCTAGTCGGCTGGCCCTCGCTACATATTCGTCGCCAGACCCACTGGCTCCAGGTCATCTACAAGTCCATGCTAGGTAAAGCTCCGCCTTATCTCAGTTCACTGGTCACGATGGCAACACCCATCCGTAGCACGCGCTCCAGCAGGTGTATCTCACTGATCATCCCTAAAGCCAACACCTCATTTGGCCGCCTTTCGTTCCAGTTCTCTGCTGCCTGTGACTGGAACGAATTGCAAAAATCGCTGAAGTTGGAGACTTTTATCTCCCTCACCAACTTCAAACATCTGCTATCTGAGCAGCTAACCGATCGCTGCAGCTGTACATAGTCTATTGGAAAATAGCCCACCCATTTTCACCTACCTCATCCCCATACTGTTTTTATTTATTTACTTTTCTGCTCTTTTGCACACCAATATCTCTACCTGTACATGACCATCTGATCATCTATCACTCCAGTGTTAATCTGCAAAATTGTAATTATTCGCCTACTTCCTCATGCCTTTTGCACACAATGTATATAGACTCCCCTTTTTTTCTACTGTGTTATTGACTTGTTAATTGTTTACTCCATGTGTAACTCTGTGTTGTCTGTTCACACTGCTATGCTTTATCTTGGCCAGGTCGCAGTTGCAAATGAGAACTTGTTCTCAACTAGCCTAACTGGTTAAATAAAGGTGAAATAAAAATAAAAATAAAGAATAAATAAAGGTGAAATAAAAATAATAAAAAATAAAAACACACGCACGCACGCACGCACGCACGCACGCACACACACACACACACACACACACACACACTGTACTAGAGCAGTGCAAGCGCATCATAGTCATCATCATAGAATCATCATCATATAATCATCATCATATAATCATCATCATAGAATCATCATCATATAATCATCATCATATAATCATCATATAATCATCATATAATCATCATCATATAATCATCATATAATCATCATATAATCATCATATAATCATCATCATATAATCATCATATAATCATCATCATATAATCATCATATAATCATCATATAATCATCATATAATCATCATCATATAATCATCATATAATCATCATATAATCATCATATAATCATCATCATAGAATCATCATAGAATTATCATCATAGAATCATCATCATATAATCATCATAGAATCATCATCATAGAATCATCATCATATAATCATCATAGAATCATCATCATAGAATCATCATCATAGAATTATCATCATAGAATCATCATCATATAATCATCATAGAATCATCATCATAGAATCATCATCATAGAATCATCATCATAGAATCATCATCATAGAATCATCATAGAATCATCATCATATAATCATCATAGAATTATCATCATAGAATTATCATCATAGAATCATCATCATAGAATCATCATAAAATCATCATTATAGGATTATAGAATCATCTGCCACTGACAAAAGACCCTCCAAACATGACGTGCTTTTTCCTGCCTACTGCCACTCTGTGCTCTGTCTGTCAGACCCCCCATCAACAGCTCCCAAATGAGCTCAAACCAATTGACTCGGTCAACAGAAAAGAGGACTGTGAAGTACAGTGTACATACTAGGACATACAGTACGTAAGTGGATGTACGACTCTGTCATAATGAGGTCACTGTAGCATAGAGACTAAATGATGCGTGGACCACTTTTAAAAGGGTCGAGTTCATTATGACAGGGTTTTCCAAACTTTTTTGCTTTGCGACCCCAAAAATGGAGCTGTCTTTTGGGTTGCGACCCACCATAAGGGTCGAGTGGTGAAAAGAAAAATAGACGAATAACCTCTTCTTCAAAACATTTAACTGAATGTAGACTTCAGAATGACCAATTTGAATGCATTTATTGTATAATTATGGAATTATTTGTAACAATGCAGTGTCTTTTTCAGACTCAAAAAGGGCCGTGTTAATGGGCTGAAGTCTTTCTGGGTCTTGATCAAGAACACCTAGGCCCTCATTTTTGGAGCTGAGAGAAAATGTTGCAGTTTTAAGAAAAATGTTCTATATGCTCAAATGTGTTCTTATGCTCAAACTTTATCACAACATCAACAGACATTTCTCTAGGTGTGTGTGTGTGTGTGTGTGCAACCCAAACTACAGAGATTTACAGCCCCAATGTCTCTGTAAGGCTAATTAGAGAAATGTTTAGCAAAGAAAGCACATTTTAATTGCTAATTCTTGTCAGGCTCCTTTTGAAATAAATTATGAAAGGGGTTCAACAAAGCACTATGATGATCGATGACAACAGATGATCTCTTTTCTCCTGCAAGCAAACCCACAAGTTTGCAGTGTAAGGAATTATCCCCAATTTCGTCATTCACCAATAGCGAGAAAGAGGGCTTGATGATGCCATGGCGATGAAGGGAGGTTGTATTGTTGAATCATTCTGATTACCCCTAGCCCAAAAGTCAGGTTGGAGCTAAGTACCACGGTAAGCACTCCTCCACTCCTCCTCTACTCCTCTCCCTCCATTGAGTCACTAAGGGACTAATTATCAATCAGTATACTCCAGCACCACGCTCAGCGCACAGATGGAAACCCTGCGGTCCTGTGGAATACACTGGTTCATTTGACAAGCAATCTATGTTACACACACTGTGGGGCGGGGGGAGTGGGTGCTCTGGTTAGAAACGCATCTACCATGGGGTAAGTGTTTTTCTCTCTGACCATTTCTTCTGTAGAATTGTTTACTTAAACAGGACGGATTCATTTCAAGAGAAACAGTTTTTACAAATGGTCGTTTTTGGGCCAATAGCAATCAACACATACATCACAAACAAATGTGATATTCACTACCTAATCTTCCAATCTTTCTGTCACAAAAATAACCGTCAATAAAGGTTACCATGTGCCCTACAAGCAACTAAATGTGCAAGTGAACAATGAGCCAATCTGTTAGTGCAGTTCAAGGGGTAAGACACCCTCGAAAAATAGGTTTCTAAACTCAAGGGTCTTTTCCTTGGTTAACTAAAGGTTACAAGGTTTAATAAAATGACCAATCCCTGCTAGGATACACATGACCTCTCCATTCTACTTTCAGCGTAACTTTAAAACGATGAGATACACGGAGCATAACAAACATTAATAAAGAATACCTTCGTAATATTGAGTTTTGACCCCCTTTTGAGTTTGACCCCCTGTTGAGTTTGACCCCCTTTTGAGTTTGACCCCCCGTAATATTGAGTTTGACCCCCTTTTGAGTTTGACAACCTTTTGAGTTTGACCCCCTTTTGAGTTTGACCCCCCGTAATATTGAGTTTGACCCACTCATAACAGCCTGAATTCGTCCGGGCTTGGACTCTACAAGGTGTCGAAAAGCGTTTCACAGGGTGGCTGGCACAGGTTGACTCCACTGCTTCCCACAATTGATGTCCTTTGGGTGGTGGACCAGTCAATTGATGTCCTTTGGGTGGTGGACCAGTCAATTGATGTCCTTTGGGTGGTGGACCAGTCAATTGATGTCCTTTGGGTGGTGGACCAGTCAATTGATGTCCTTTGGGTGGTGGACCAGTCAATTGATGTCCTTTGGGTGGTGGACCAGTCAATTGATGTCGTTTGGGTGGTGGACCAGTCAATTGATGTCCTTTGGGTGGGGGACCAGTCAATTGATGTCGTTTGGGTGGTGGACCAGTCAATTGATGTCATTTGGGTGGTGGACCAGTCTATTGATGTCCTTTGGGTGGTGGACCAGTCAATTGATGTCCTTTGGGTGGTGGACCAGTCAATTGATGTCGTTTGGGTGGTGGACCAGTCAATTGATGTCCTTTGGGTGGTGGACCAGTCAATTGATGTCCTTTGGGTGGTGGACCAGTCAATTGATGTCGTTTGGGTGGTGGACCAGTCAATTGATGTCCTTTGGGTGGTGGACCAGTCAATTGATGTCCTTTGGGTGGTGGACCAGTCAATTGATGTCCTTTGGGTGGTGGACCAGTCAATTGATGTCCTTTGGGTGGTGGACCAGTCAATTGATGTCCTTTGGGTGGTGGACCAGTCAATTGATGTCCTTTGGGTGGTGGACCAGTCAATTGATGTCCTTTGGGTGGTGGACCAGTCAATTGATGTCCTTTGGGTGGTGGACCAGGTAATTGATGTCGTTTGGGTGGTGGACCAGTCAATTTATGTCCTTTGGGTGGTGGACCAGTCAATTGATGTCCTTTGGGTGGTGGACCAGTCAATTGATGTCCTTTGGGTGGTGGACCAGTCAATTGATGTCATTTGGGTGGTGGACCAGTCAATTGATGTCCTTTGGGTGGTGGACCAGTCAATTGATGTCCTTTGGGTGGTGGACCAGTCAATTGATGTCCTTTGGGTGGTGGACCAGTCAATTGATGTCCTTTGGGTGGTGGACCAGTCAATTGATGTCCTTTGGGTGGTGGACCAGTCAATTGATGTCCTTTGGGTGGTGGACCAGTCAATTGATGTCCTTTGGGTGGTGGACCAGTCAATTGATGTCCTTTGGGTGGTGGACCAGTCAATTGATGTCCTTTGGGTGGTGGACCAGGCTTGAAACACAAGTGAAACTGTTGAGACCCACTCACTGTCACAGTCATGCGCCGGACCTAGTTTTGTCCCATGGAATAAATGTTGTGGATCTTAATGTTTTTCCTCATAATCCTGGACTATCGGACCACCATTTTATTACGTTTGCAATTGCAACAAATAATCTGCTCAGACACCAACCAAGGAACATCAAAAGTCGTGCTATAAATTCACAGACAACACAAAGATTCCTTGATGTCCTTCCAGATTCCCTCTGTCTACCCAAGGATGTCAGAGGACAAAAATCAGTTAACCACCTAACTGAGGAACTCAATTTAACCTTGCGCAATACCCTAGATGCAGTTGCACCCCTAAAAACTAAAAACATTTCTCATAAGAAACTAGCTCCCTGGTACACAGAAAATACCCGAGCTCTGAAGCAAGCTTCCAGAAAATTGGAACGGAAATGGCGCCACACCAAACTGGAAGTCTTCCGACTAGCTTGGAAAGACAGTACCGTGCAGTACCGAAGAGCCCTTACTGCTGCTCGATCATGCTATTTTTCTTTTTTGAGAAAAATAAGAACAATCCGAAATTCCTTTTTGATACTGTCACAAAGCTAACTAAAAAGCAGCATTCCCCAAGAGAGGATGACTTTCACTTTAGCAGTGATAAATTCATGAACTTCTTTGAGGAAAAGATTATGATTATTAGAAAGCAAATTACGGACTCCTCTTTAAATCTGCGTATTCCTTCAAAGCTCAGTTGTCCTGAGTCTGCACAACTCTCCCAGGACCTAGGATCAAGAGAGACGCTCAAGTGTTTTAGTAATATATCTCTTGACACAATGATGAAAATAATCATGGCCTCTAAACCTTCAAGCTGCATACTGGACCCTATTCCAACTAAACTACTGAAATAGCTGCTTCCTGTGCTTGGCCCTCCTATGTTGAACATAATAAACGGCTCTCTATCCACCGGATGTGTACCAAACTCACTAAAAGTGGCAGTAATAAAGCCTCTCTTGAAAAAGCCAAACCTTGACCCAGAAAATATAAAAAACTATCGGCCTATATCGAATCTTCCATTCCTCTCAAATTTTTTAGAAAAGGCTGTTGCGCAGCAACTTACTGCCTTCCTGAAGACAAACAATGTATACGAAATGCTTCAGTCTGGTTTTAGACCCCATCATAGCACTGAGACGGCACTTGTGAAGGTGGTAAATGACATTTTAATGGCATCGGACCGAGGCTCTGCATCTGTCCTCGTGCTCCTAGACCTTAGTGCTGCTTTTGATACCATCGATCACCACATTCTTTTGGAGAGATTGGAAACCCAAATTGGTCTACACGGACAAGTTCTAGCCTGGTTTAGATCTTATCTGTCGGAAAGATATCAGTTTGTCTCTGTGAATGGTTTGTCCTCTGACAAATCAACTGTAAATTTCGGTGTTCCTCAAGGTTCCGTTTTAGGACCACTATTGTTTTCACTATATATTTTACCTCTTGGGGATGTTATTCGAAAACATAATGTTAACTTTCACTGCTATGCGGATGACACACAGCTGTACATTTCAATGAAACATGGTGAAGCCCCAATATTGCCCTTGCTAGAAGCATGTGTTTCAGACATAAGGAAGTGGATGGCTGCAAACCTTCTACTTTTAAACTCGGACAAAACAGAGATGCTTGTTCTAGGTCCCAAGAAACAAAGAGATCTTCTGTTGAATCTGACAATTAATCTTAATGGTTGTACAGTCGTCTCAAATAAAACTGTGAAGGACCTCGGCGTTACTCTGGACCCTGATCTCTCTTTTGAAGAACATATCAAGAACATTTCAAGGACAGCTTTTTTCCATCTACGTAACATTGCAAAAATCCGAAATTTTCTGTCCAAAAATGATGCAGAAAAATTAATCCATGCTTTTGTCACTTATAGGTTAGACTACTGCAATGATCTACTTTCCGGCTACCCGGATAAAGCACTAAATAAACTTCAGTTGGTGCTAAATACGGCTGCTAGAATCCTGACTAGAACCAAAACATTTGATCATATTACTCCAGTGCTAGCCTCTCTACACTGGCTTCCTGTCAAAGCAAGGGCTGATTTCAAGGTTTTACTGCTAACCTACAAAGCATTACATGGGCTTGCTCCTACCTATCTCTCTGATTTGGTCCTGCCGTACATACCTACACATACGCTACGGTCACAAGACGCAGGCCTCCTAATTGTCCCTAGAATTTCTAAGCAAACAGCTGGAGGCAGTGCTTTCTCCTATAGAGCTCCATTTTTATGGAACAGTCTGCCTACCCATGTCAGAGACGCAAACTCGGTCTCAACCTTTAAGTCTTTACTGAAGACTTATCTCTTCAGTGGGTCATATGATTGAGTGTAGTCTGGCCCAGGAGTGGGAAGGTGAACGGAAAGGCTCTGGGGCAACGAACCGCCCTTGCTGTCTCTGCCTGGCCGGTTCCCCTCTTTCCACTGGGATTCTCTGCCTCTAACCCTATTACAGGGGCTGAGTCACTGGCTTACTGGGGCTCTCTCATGTCGTCCCTGGAAGGGGTGCGTCACCTGAGTGGGTTGATTCACTGATGTGGTCATCCTGTCTGGGTTGGCGCCCCCCCTTGGGTTGTGCCATGGCGGAGATCTTTGTGGGCTATACTCAGCCCTGTCTCAGGATGGTAAGTTGGTGGTTGAAGATATCCATCTAGTGGTGTGGGGGCTGTGCTTTGGCAAAGTGGGTGGGGTTATATCCTTCCTGTTTGGCCCTGTCCGGGGGTGTCCTCAGATGGGGCCACAGTGTCTCCTGACCCCTCTTGTCTCAGCCTCCAGTATTTATGCTGCAGTAGTTTATGTGTCAGGGGGCTAGGGTCAGTTTGTTATATCTGGAGTTCTTCTCCTGTCCTATTCGGTGTCCTGTGTGAATCTAAGTGTGCGTTCTCTAATTCTCTCCTTCTCTCTTTCTTTCTCTCTCTCGGAGGACCTGAGCCCTAGGACCATGCTCCAGGACTACCTGACATGATGACTCCTTGCTGTCCCCAGTCCACCTGGCTGTGGTGCTGCTCCAGTTTCAACTGTTCTGCCTTGTTATTATTCGAACATGCTGGTCATTTATGAACATTTGAACATCTTGGCCATGTTCTGTTATAATCTCCACCCGGCACAGCCAGAAGAGGACTGGCCACCCCACATATGCTCTCTCTAATTCTCTCTTTCTTTCTCTCGGAGGACCTGAGCCCTAGGACCATGCCCCAGGACTACCTGACATGATGACTACCTGACAAAGCCCCATATATTACCCACCATTGCGACCTGTACGCTCTCGTTGGCTGGCCCTCGATTCATACTCGTCGCCAAACCCACTGGCTCCATGTCATCTACAAGACCCTGCTAGGTAAAGTCCCCCCTTATCTCAGCTCGCTGGTCACCATAGCATCTCCCACCTGTAGCACACGCTCCAGCAGGTATATCTCTCTAGTCACCCCCAAAACCAATTCATTCTTTGGCCGCCTCTCCTTCCAGTTCTCTGCTGCCAATGACTGGAACGAACTACAAAAATCTCTGAAACTGGAAACACTTATCTCCCTCACTAGCTTTAAGCACCAACTGTCAGAGCAGCTCACAGATTACTGCACCTGTACATAGCCCACCTATAATTTAGCCCAAACAACTACCTCTTTCCCAACTGTATTTAATGTATTTATTTATTTAGCTCCTTTGCACCCCATTATTTTTATTTCTACTTTGCACATTCTTCCATTGCAAAACTACCATTCCAGTGTTTTATTTGCTATATTGTATTTACTTTGCCACCATGGCCTTTTTTGCCTTTACCTCCCTTCTCACCTCATTTGCTCACATTGTATATAGACTTGTTTATACTGTATTATTGACTGTATGTTTGTTTTACTCCATGTGTAACTCTGTGTCGTTGTATCTGTCGAACTGCTTTGCTTTATCTTGGCCAGGTCGCAATTGTAAATGAGAACTTGTTCTCAACTTGCCTACCTGGTTAAATAAAGGTGAAATAAAAAAAATATATAAAAAAATGACTCCTTGCTGTCCCCAGTCCACCTGACCATGCTGCTGCTCCAGTTTCAACTGCTCTGCCTTATTATTATACGACCATGCTGGTCATTTATGAACATTTGAACATCTTGGCCATGTTCTGTTATAATCTCCACCCGGCACAGCCAGAAGAGGACTGGCCACCCCACATAGCCTGGTTCCTCTCTAGGTTTCTTCCTAGGTTTTGGCCTTTCTAGGGAGTTTTTCCTAGCCACCGTGCTTCTACACCTGCAATGCTTGCTGTTTGGGGTTTTAGGCTGGGTTTCTGTACAGCACTTTGAGATATCAGCTGATGTACGAAAGGCTATATGAATAAATTTGATTTGATTTGATTTGAGCGTGAAAAACCCAGCAGGGTTTCATTTCTTGACACACTCAAACCGGTGTGCCTGGCACCTACTACCATACCACAAAGGCACATTAATATTTTGTCTTGACCATTCACCTTCTGAATGGCACACATACACAATCCATGTCCCAACTGTCTCAAGGTTTTAAAAAAAATCCTTCTTTAACCTACTCCACTTCATATACACTGATTGAAGTGGATTTAATTTAGTGACATCAATAAGGGATTATAGCTTTCACCTGGTCAGTCTATTTCATGGAAAGAGCAGGTTTTCCTAATGTTTTGTCCACTCAGTGTGGATCTATTTGACTATTTTATTTTATCTTACCAGGCAAGTCAGTTAAGAACAAATTCTTATTTTCAATGACAGCCTAGGAACAGTGGGTTAACTGCCTGTTCAAGGGCAGAACAACAGATTTGTACCTTGTCAGCTCGGGGGTTTGAACTTGCAACCTTCCGGTTACTAGTCCAACGCTCTAACCACTAGGCTACCCTGCCACCCCTATGAAATCACTGCTGTCAATCATTCCTGTACTCATCCTTTTTTTTGTACGTTCTATTTAACTAGACAACCTGCTGGCCTGGATGGGTCCAATCAGGCAGGGGGGCGGTCCTGGAACCCACTGACCCCCAGCACCCAGGTGGGAAGGAGGCGACCCTGGGACAGTGACGTGGGTGGGTGGGAAGTGGGTAGCTGATGCTGGAAACAGGGCCGAGAGAGGAGGGCAATGTCCGCCCTGTCAACTCCACGGCCCGATGTGGTGACGTTTCTACTGCTGAGATGTTTGTATTGCTGAGTCACTGGGAGAGTAGCGCTGTACACACACTGTATGTTGTTTCCACTGACAGGAAGTGTCATTGGATGAAACAGTGGTAACTGTTGATGTTCTACACACAAATACCGGTTAACACTCACTGAAACCCATACCTGCTCACTGAAACCCATACCTGCTCACTGAAACCCATACCTGCTCACTGAAACCCATACCTGCTCACTGAAACACATACCTGCTCACTGAAACACATACCTGCTCACTGAAACACATACCTGCTCACTGAAACACATACCCGCTCACTGAAACACATACCTGCTCACTGAAACACATACCCACTCACTGAAACGCATACCCACTCACTGAAACGCATACCCACTCACTGAAACACATACCCACTCACTGAAACGCATACCCACTCACTGAAACGCATGCCCACTCACTGAAACGCATGCATGCACGTACACGCACACACACACATTGTTTCCTCCAATGGGCTGTCGCCATTGATCTGCCATAAAGATACAAGGTTGTATATAGAGTACACACACTACTCTACCGCTGGTTGCTAACAGACACATGGCTGTCTGGACAAGGACCAAAGGAGGCTCTGGTAAATAAATTAGGAAAATATATTTTGAATATATTTTCATTTAATTAACACGTACAGTGATTATTTAAAAAAAATAAGACTGCATGGGGGGCTTTGAAGGGATAGTTCAGTTTTTTGACATTTTAGTCATTTAGCAGATGCTCTTATCCAGAGCGACATTGAAGAACAATTAGGGTTAAGTGCCTTGCTCAAGGGCACATTGTCAAATTGTTCACCTAGTCGGCTAGGGATTTCTTTCTTACCTTAAAAGGGCAGGAAAGGAGCAAGGAGAGGAGAGGTGAGGTGAGGAGAGGAGAGGAGAGGAGAGGAGAGGAGAGGAGAGGAGAGGAGAGGAGAGGAGAGGAGAGGAGAGGAGAGGAGAGGAGAGGAGAGGAGAGGCTTGAATGAGAGAATTGGTAATGCATGATCTAAAACACTGCACTACTCAAAATGACACCAATGCCCAATTCTACCCCACTCCAACCAGACTCAACCAGACAGTGTGTAATCAATGATACACACACACACACACACACACACACACACACACACACACACACACACACACACACACACACACACTTTGCATCGTTGGAATCTTAATTAAATTCCCTGTCTTTCCTTCCTCCCTTGCACAGTCAACTCCATTAGCTTGGGCCCCCTTCCTCACCCCTTCTGGCCCCCTTTCCTCACCCCTTCTGGCCCCCGCCCTCACCCCTTTCTGGCCCCCTTTCCTCACCCCTTCTGGCCCCCTTTCCTCACCCCTTCTGGCCCCCGTCCTCACCCCTTCTGGCCCCCGTCCTCAACCCTTCTGGCCCCCTTTCCTCACCCCTTCTGCCCCCCTTCCTCACCCTTTCTGGCCCCGTCCTCACCCCTTCTGGCCCCCTTTCCTCACCCCTTCTGGACCCCTTTCCTCACCCCTTCTGGCCCAACTTCCTCACCCATTCTGGCCCCCTTTCCTCACCCCATCTGGCCCCCTTTCCTCACCCCTTCTGGCCCCCCTTCCTCACCCCTTCTGGCCCCCGTCCTCACCCCTTCTGGCCCCCGTCCTCACCCCGTCCTCACCCCTTCTGGCCCCCGTCCTCACCGCTTCTGGCCCCCTTCCACACCCCTTCTGGCCCCCTTTCCTCACCCCTTCTGGCCCCCTTTCCTCACCCCTTCTGGCCCCCTTTCCTCACCTCTTCTGGCCCCCTTTCCTCACCCCTTCTGGCTCCCTTCCTCACCCCTTCTGGCCCCCGTCCTCACCCCCTCTGGCCCCCTTCCTCACCCCTTCTGGCCCCCTTCCTCACCCCTTCTGGCCCCCTTCCTCCCTTCTTTATCCCCCTTCCAGGCGGAACCAAATGTCTTTCAATGAGTCGACCTTTTAGGGCACAGTCCCACTCCCCGGCCTGTGCTCTCTCACCTCTTTAATGCCATCAGAATTCAATGAGCTGTTAACCTCCAGCACTAACATGGCTGGCGCTAACACGGCTGGCGCTAACACGGCTAGTGCTACATGGTTAGAATTAATACAGCTAGAGCTAACACATCTAGCACTACACGGTTAGAGTTAATATAGCTAGCGCTAACCTAGCAAGCCCAATCAATTGGCCACTTTGAAAAGAATCACATGCTATAGGCAGCAATTGTGTTGACAGAAGGAAACAACATTTTATTTTGTTTTTTATAAAAAGCAGGTAAAGTAAATGTAAAGGTGTCGTTGTTATGCCAATTTTTTTTTTTTTTTTTTTTTTTTTCACCTTTATTTAACCAGGTAGGCTAGTTGAGAACACCTTTATTTAACCAGGTAGGCTAGTTGAGAACAAGTTCTCATTTACAACTGCGACCTGGCCAAGATAAAGCATAGCAGTGTGAACAGACAACACAGAGTTACACATGGAGTAAACAATTAACAAGTCAATAACACAGTAGAAAAAAAGGGGAGTCTATATACAATGTGTGCAAAAGGCATGAGGAGGTAGGCGAATAATTACAATTTTGCAGATTAATGAGCCTTGCTGTCAAAAACGTTTTCTAAACGTTGTCCATTTGTTGTCTTTCTGATGTAACCTGTGTTTTGTCTTTAAAGCTTTGAGGAGGAGGAGACTGGTAAGGAGTTAATATGAAGAACAAACAACAAACTGGTCCTCCCCCCATTTTCTCTCCTCCCCCCACATTTTCTCTCCTCCCCTCTCCCCCCCCATTTTCTCTCCTCCCCTCTCCTCTCTCCCCCATTTTCTCTCCTCCCTCTCCCCCATTTCTCCCCCCCATTTATCTCCACTCCTCTCCCCCCCATTTCTCTCCTCAACCCCCCATCCCCCCATTTTCTCTCCTCCCCTTCCCTCCTCTCTTGCCGATGGGTATTGGTGGTTCTGGTGATGACGCTGATGAGAGGAGTAACTGGTTTGCATTCAGCATGCACTTCCACTGTCCCGGCTAATTACATGTGCACGAGAGAGAGAGAGAGAGAGAGAGAGAGAGAGAGAGAGAGAGAGAGAGAGAGAGAGAGAGAGAGAGGGGCACGTCAAAACCTCCTTGTTTATGATAAAGTGACAGAAAATCATTGGGGGGGGGGGGGGGGGTCAAGTGCCCCTCTCCCCCTAAACTCCCGGAGCAGCAGAAACCCTACCAAGTGTAAAATTCGACACCTAATGAGACCATTAATGGCCAGCTCCCATCAATATATTTCTCTCATTCTTTTTCGGACAAAATTTGAATGAATAATTCAACAAGAGGGGGATGTATATTTTCTGTTCGAAGGACAGTTAATCCATAGTGTCATTTTTTCTCTCTCTTCTTTTTCCCTCACTCTTCACACATCCTGTTTCCCCTCTTCTTCCTGTTTGATGATGGAACAGAAAGAGGAGAATGCTGACTAAAGGAAGTATTTGTATTTTGTATCTTTATCACCCCTTTTATCTCTCTGCCTCTGTCTCTGTCTCTCTCTGCCTCTTTCTCTCTCTGTCTCTCTCTGTCTCTCTCTGTCTCTCTCTGCCTCTTTCTCTTTCTCTCTCTGTCTCTCTCTGTCTCTCTCTGCCTCTATGTCTCTCTCTGTCTCTCTCTGCCTCTCTCTGCCTCTCTCTGTCTCTCTCTGTCTCTCTCTGCCTCTCTCTGTCTCTCTCTGTCTCTCTCTGTCTCTCTCTGTCTCTCTCTGTCTGCCTCTCTCTCTCTCTCTCTGTCTCTCTCTGTCTCTATCTGTCTCTCCCTGTCTCTCCCTGTCTCTCTCTGTCTCTCTCTGCCTCTTTCTCTTTCTCTCTCTGTCTCTATCTGTCTCTCTCTGTCTCTCTCTGTCTCTATCTGTCTCTCTCTGTCTCTCTCTGTCTCTCTCTGTCTCTCTCTGCCTCTCTCTGCCTCTCTCTGTCTCTATCTGTCTCTCTCTGTCTCTCTCTGTCTCTCTCTGCCTCTCTCTGCCTCTCTCTGTCTCTCTCTGTCTCTCTTGGTCTCTCTCTGTCTGCCTCTGTCTCTCTCTGTCTCTCTCTGTCTCTTTCTCTCTCTGTCTTTCTCTGTCTCTGTCTTTCTCTGTCTCTCTCTGTCTTTCTCTGTCTCTCTCTGTCTTTCTCTGTCTCTCTCTGTCTCTCTCTGTCTTTCTCTGTCTCTCTCTGTCTCTCTCTGTCTCTCTCTGTCTTTCTCTGTCTCTCTCTGTCTTTCTCTGTCTCTCTCTGTCTTTCTCTGTCTCTCTCTGTCTTTATCTGTCTCTCTCTGTCTTTCTCTGTCTCTCTCTGTCTTTCTCTGTCTCTCTCTGTCTTTCTCTGTCTCTCTCTGTCTCTCTCTCTGTCTTTCTCTGTCTCTCTCTGTCTTTCTCTGTCTCTCTCTATCTGTCTCTCCCTGTCTCTGTCTCTCTCTGTCTCTCTCTGTCTCTCTCTGTCTCTCTCTGCCTCTTTCTCTCTCTGTCTCTCTCTGTTTGCCTCTCTCTCTCTCTCTCTGTCTCTCTCTCTGTCTCTCTCTCTCTGTCTCTCTCTCTCTGTCTCTCTCTGTCTCTCTCTGTCTGCCTATCTCTGTCTGCCTCTGTCTCTCTCTGTCTTTCTCTGCCTCTCTCTGTCTTTCTCTGTCTCTCTCTGTTTGTGATTTTAGTCCCCTGTCACGTGACGTGGGAGTTGACTTTAGTGTAAATTGGAGGGTCATGTATTCGGGGGGGGGGGGGGTATTGCAACATGGCATGTTTGGTCGTTTCCTGTCGATGCATTGGTTCTTTGAGTCTTTCCTGTGTAGCGAAGGGTGTAAATAATCAAATAAATAAATAAACAGTATTACAGGGGGAATCTAAGAAGCAACTCGTATGGAGAAAAACAAACACAATATTCAGTCAATCAGGGTCTCTTGCTTTGTTATTGATAGGTTGTCAGGAGCTGCACTGAAGCAGAAAAGTATTGCAAATCTGTCCAAAATCATTTTCCTGATCACACCAGTTTTGACTCGGGTGATTTACAATAGCAAAGACAGTGGGATGAAAAGACGCTATCAGGAATGAGGGATCAGAGAGGGCACAACAGAGCCGACTACTTGGCAGAGGAAACTCTCGCATGTCTATCTCCTATAACACAGTATTGAAGTGAACAGTCATACACTTCAAAATACCTGGAATAACAAATGCCTATGGACACCAACGACCCCAACGGCAGGTGCCACCACTGCTCCTCATAATATCACGTCCATGTGTGAGCTAAGTCCTAGAACACACACCAGGGAGGCTCATGTGAGGAGGAAGGGGAGGACCATCCTGCTCAGTGAATTTCATTAAAAAAAAGGTATCCTTTTTTCGATAAAACTATACTACAGTAGCCTCAGCAGCACTCTGTAGGGTAGCACCATGGTGTAGCCGGAGGCTAGCTTCTGACCTCCCTCTTGTATTGACTTCAATACAAAACCTAGGAGGCTCATGGTTCTCAGCCCCTTCCATAGACTTACGCGGTAATTCTGATAACTTCCGGAGGATGTCCTCCAACCTATCAGAGCTATTGCAACACGAACCCTCATTCATCACAGAATCTATCTCACCGATCGATAAGACAGAAACTGCAAGTGTCCCTCTGCTTTCCTGTTTTATAATAAACTGACAGGCTTGTAATAAAGTCTAGGAGAGAGAGGGAGAGGAACACTTTCTCCCTGCACCAACATCTATAGCTCACTCACCCCTAATTCATACCTGGCGGGTGGAGGAGGAAAGGAAGGAGAGCTGAGGAAGAGGAGGAGAGGAAGGAGAGAGGAGGAAGAGGGGAGATAGGGAAAATATTTATTTTACTATTTCTCATGAGGTTGGTAGTGGTTGGGACTGTAGTCCAGTCAGGCTTCTATTTCTCATGAGGTTGGTAGTGGATTGGACTGTAGTCCAGTCAGGCTTCTATTTCTCATGAGGTTGGTAGTGGATTGGACTGTAGTCCAGTCAGGCTTCTATTTCTCATGAGGTTGGTAGTGGATTGGACTGTAGTCCAGTCAGGCTTCTATTTCTCATCAGGTTGGTAGTGGTTGGGACTGTAGTCCAGTCAGGCTTCTATTTCTCATCAGGTTGGTAGTGGTTGGGACTGTAGTCCAGTCAGGCTTCTATTTCTCATCAGGTTGGTAGTGGTTGGGACTGTAGTCCAGTCAGGCTTCTATTTCTCATCAGGTTGGTAGTGGATTGGGACTGTAGTCCAGTCAGGCTTCTATTTCTCATCAGGTTGGTAGTGGATTGGACTGTAGTCCAGTTAGGCTTCTATTTCTCATCAGGTTGGTAGTGGATTGGGACTGTAGTCCAGTCAGGCTTCTATTTCTCATCAGGTTGGTAGTGGATTGGACTGTAGTCCAGTCAGGCTTCTATTTCTTGCTGCATGAACTGACATGTTGTCCACCCAATCAAAGGATAAGAGAATGAATCTAGTACTGAAAGCATAATCTACAGCTAGCTAGCACTGCAGTGCATACAATGTGGTGAGTAGCTGACTTAAAGAGAGAGTGGTTGAACAATGGCCTATTTATTGAAGTTGAACAATGGCCCATGGCCTATATATTGCCTTTACCTCCCTAATCTTACTACATTTGCACACACTGTACATAGATTGTCTATTGTGTTATTGACTGTGTTTGTTGATCCCACGTGTAACTCTGTGTTGTTGTTTTTGTCGCACTGCTTTGCTTTATCTTGGCCAATAAAGGTGAAAAAATAAATAAAACAGTTTTTAACAAATATATTTCTTCCAAAAACAGGAGAAGCGAGAGAGAGAGAGCGGGAGAGCTAGCTATATACATAAACATTTTTAAAAAATCACTTTCACTTTCTCTTTCTTAGCTAGTGTCAAACGCAGCTAGCTAGTTTAGCCTACTCAAACACCTGGGTCAAACAGAGAGGGGTGCTATGTTAGCTAGTTGGCTACGGCTATCTAACAGAGAGGGATGCTATGTTAGCTAGTTGGCTAACTGGCTATCCAACAGAGAGGGATGCTATGTTAGCTAGTTGGCTACGGCTATCTAACAGAGAGGGATGCTATGTTAGCTAGTTGGCTATTGCTATCTAACAGAGAGGGGTGCTATGTTAGCTAGTTGGCTATTGCTATCTAACAGAGAGGGATGCTATGTTAGCTAGTTGGCTATGGCTATCTAACAGAGAGGGACGCTATGTTAGCTAGTTGGCTAACTGGCTATCCAACAGAGAGGGATGCTATGTTAGCTAGTTGGCTAACTGGCTATCCAACAGAGAGGGATGCTATGTTAGCTAGTTGGCTACGGCTATCTAACAGAGAGGGATGCTATGTTAGCTAGTTGGCTACGGCTATCTAACAGAGAGGGATGCTATGTTAGCTAGTTGGCTATTGCTATCCAACACTGGAACTCTTCCAAGTCAAGGTGAACTTTTGGTTTTATTAATGTATTGCCACAGGGGCCCGCCGGTGTAACTGCTAAACTGCTTGCTGACTATACACTGTACTGCAGGATTGTAGAGGGTTTACTAACGCATTAGTTCTAGTAGCTATGTTGACTATGACTGACAAATGATGTAGGCTGTGTGTAGCAGTTATGATATGAAGATTTGGCTTGAAAAGTTGTTTTGGGGCCTGGTCACAAGACAGCTGATGTGTTGTGCACAAGAAGTCCACAAGCAAAGGAAAAAGGTGAGAAAAGGAGAGAACGTAGATAGATGTGAGAAGGAATTATATATATACAACGAGCAGTTGGTATGAAAGTGAACTGTGTTTGCGTGTGATCAGGGGGTATATTCACTCTGCCGATTATGTTGAAAAACGTTTCTTAAACGGAAGTAAACGGAACGAAACAGGGATAATCATAACCATACCTGAATTTGTCCAATAGAAAATCTCATTTGCAACTGTTGGAATAATGATTACACCCTAGATCAGCTAGATGCAGGCAAGAGGGTGCAAGGCGGTATTGAATGTGTCGATGTCTGCCACCTTGATTACACTAAATGATCTCAACCTGTGTGCACCTACTTGAAAAATGTCATTCATAGGCTAGGTTGTAGCAACCCCCATGATGGGTAGAGGGAACGTTTGAGTATAATGTATTAGCCTAAACCTATTGATGTTACATTGAACTGGGTGAACGGAATATGAACGACAGTCATCCAATATGCTGTAATAGAAGTAAGGCCATGCTCATCAAAAATATAACCATCCTCCCTAATCATAAACAGCACCAACCGCCACGGACATACACCACACCCCCCTATGAAAGGAGAATGGAATTCCACTCTCCTTTCATATTCCATCCATTTCATTGACAGACCGATATGAATGAAGTGGGAGAGGCAAGTGAGAGAGAAATACAACAAGGAAGGTGACAGACCCGGGATTCAAACTCCCGCCTAGAGGGGCAGTGGGCCAGCTGGAGTCGGTAGCTCTACCACTAGACCAGACTCATGGGCCAGCTGGAGTCGGCAGCTCTACCACTAGACCAGACTCATGTCGGGGCACTTGGCCCCCCCATTAAAGTCCAGACTCATGTCGGGGACTTGGCCCCCCCATTAAAGACCAGACTCATGTCGGGGCACTTGGCCCCCCCATTAAAGTCCAGACTCATGTCGGGGTACTTGGCCCCCCCATTAAAGTCCAGACTCATGTCGGGCACTTGGCCCCCCCCATTAAAGTCCAGACTCATGTCGGGCACTTGGCCCCCCCCATTAAAGTCCAGACTCATGTCGGGGCACTTGGCCCCCCCCATTAAAGTCCAGACTCCTGTCGGGGCACTTGGCCCCCCCATTAAAGTCCAGACTCATGTCGGGGCACTTGGCCCCCCCATTAAAGTCCAGACTCATGTCGGGGCACTTGGCCCCCCCCATTACAGTCCAGACTCATGTCGGGGCACTTGGCCCCCGCCATTAAAGTCCAGACTCATGTCGGGGCACTTGGCCCCCCCATTAAAGTCCAGACTCATGTCGGGGCACTTGGCCCCCCCATTAAAGTCCAGACTCATGTCGGGGCACTTGGCCCCCCCATTAAAGTCCAGACTCATGTCGGGGCACTTGGCCCCCCCATTAAAGACCAGACTCATGTCGGGCACTTGGCCCCCCCCCATTAAAGTTATGTACAGTTATTCCACTGATAGACACGTCCGCCCTGCGACCTGCGACCTCTAACCTTACCAACAGATCTTTTTTTCACACGCATGGATGTCCATTTTGGCTCTTAGTTGGTTTTGATTGATTGATACCTCTAAATGTGTCTCTCCCCTCTTGGCCCTTGTTTCCAACACCAGCCCAGGCCTGCAGGTTTACGTTACACTCAACAGCGAGCTCCACAGACGGCTTTGTTACTTTAGATACACGAGCACAAGCAGGGGAGGGGTCTGTTTGTGGGGAGGATGCCTGTGTGTCCAGAGAACAAGAGACACAGCCAGAGCACCTGTCAGATCATCTGTGCTTAAACCATTTAATCACACTCTCCAGTGTGTGACAGGGACTGCTTTATAGATGACCACAGAGGAAAAATCCCTGGTTGGGATCGATGGAGAAATGACAGTTCTTATGGTAGGGCTGGTGTAATTTATTTATTGATTTTTCCTTTATTTAACTAGGCAAGTCAGTTAAGAACACATTCTTATTTTCAATGACAGCCTAGGAACAGTGGGTTAACTGCCTATTCAGGGGAAGAACGACAGATTTGTACCTTGTCAGCTCGGGGAATTGAACTTGCAACGTTACGGTTACTAGTTCAACAATCTAACCACTAGGCTACCGCCCAGGTACTGTCCAGGTACTTAGTAGTCGACGCTAGCCCCTAAAACATGCTTCCGACATGTCAGGTGCTTCCTAAGCCATATCTGCACTAGAAATATCGATCATGTGATTGATTGAATATCCATCTAAAACTATCCTAAAACCAGTACAGTATCTTACATTACTATTCATAATTTCTTACCATATTGGAAGATTAATTAACATTATCTGCGTCCAATGGGGTAAGACATTCAGACTAGGTAATGTTAGGCAATGTGGGTAATGCTGGGTAATGTTGGTTAATATTAGGTAATGGTAGGTAATGGTGGGTAATGTCGGGTAATGTTGGGTAATGCTGGGTAATGTTAGGTGATGTTGGGTAGTGTTAGGTAATATTAGGTAATGGTAGGTAATATTAGGTAATGTTGGGTAATGTTAGGTAATGTTGGTTAATGTTAGGTAATGTTAGGTAATGTTAGGTAGTGTTAGGTAGTGTTAGGTAGTGTTAGGTAGTGTTGGGTAATGTTGGGTAATGTTAGGGAAATGCTGGGTAATGTTAGGTAATGTTGGTTAATGTTAGGCAATATTAGGTAATGTTAGGTAATGTTAGGTAATATTAGGTAATGTTGGGTAATGTTGGGTAGTGCTGGGTAATTTTGGTTAAGGTTGGGTAATGTTGGTTAATGTTATGTAATGTTATGTAATGTTAGTTAATGTTAGATAATGTTAGTTCATGTTAGTTAACATTAGTTAATGTTAGGTAATGTTACATAATGCTAGATAATGTTAGGTAACAAGTGTAGTTTCAAGATAATGTACAGGTTTGATGATCATTTTAGATCTCTCATAAGATCACCAGGCTTTTATCTGAAACATTTAGTTTAAAATAAATTAGCTAGAAGTAATGCACTTCCATTTAGTTTAAAATAAATTAGCTAGAAGTAATGCACTTCCATTTAGTTTAAAATAAATTAGCTAGAAGTATGCACTTCCATTGGGGTAAGAAATTATGACTAGATAACATGAGATAACGTTAAAACAATCAAATTGAATCTGAAAACAAAAATCTTTGTTTCAAAAGAACTAGCGTTTTACAATGTAGGCTCCCTTTATTTATTTTTTACCCTTCTTGTATTCTAACACCCCCGGCTCTCCACTGGGCCCTGGGTAGCCCGTCCTCTCCTCCACGCCCTGGCAGGGCTCAGACTCTAATTGGCGGAGAGCAGCAGCTAGCGCCTGGGCTCTAGTAGCGCTGCTGCACCCATGGTGAAGCATTAGCATTGTAACGGATACCATGTACATGATAATAACCTCAATCTGTGACTACGGGGACCACCAGTCATGTAAACAGGAATTCTGATGCTGCCGTATAGGCTCACTACAGGGCCCCCCCTCCTCCTCCTCCTCCTCACACACACACACACACACACACACACACACACACACACACACACACACACACACACACACACACACACACACACACACACACACACACACACTTCACTACCCGTGAAAAGCGTTCGACGGCCGTGCAGCTGAAAGTGTGTGTAATGAACTTGTGTCCATTGATGTAGAATGAGAGGCGTTGCGAGCGGCCTGTTTGTCCCAACAGGACCTGCACAGCTCTCATAAATGTCTGAGCAGCTCCACTCCACTCCTACCCTACTGATTCTGTTTAGGATTCTGCTTCAAATGGGGTGATGGACAGCTCGGACGTTGGAGGAGTGATTTATTTAATTATTTCTCCGTAATTCGTAGAGAATCACTTTGAGGAGACTTTGGTGTTGAACAAGGAAAAGTTATATATATATATTTTTAAAAGATGTCAGAATGCTGAGCGAACGGCGCCTGGGAGTGAAAATAAGGTGGGGCTGAAAAAAAATCCAGCCAAATATGTTCCGTAGTGTTGTTCTCTCATGTTCTCATACAGATAGAGGATGGGCATACAGATAGAGGATGGGCATACAGATAGAGGATGGGGGGGCCCAGAAGGCCCAAACAACACCGGGCCGAAGAAACTTATGATTGGTATTTCCAGTGCAGATATCACTTGGGAAGCACCTGACATGTCGGGAGCATGTTTTAGGGGCTCCCGTCGACTGCTAAGTACCTGGACGCGGGGGACAACCCGGAAGACCAACACAGACTTATGTAGCCTCGGTCAAAAAAATGATTTTCTGTTGCTGCTTGTAACTGTTAATGTTGATACATCAATAGCCGCGGTAGGAAAGCAGAGGAGCTTAATGGGAGGGCCGAGAATGTTAGAGATACGGAGGTGCCTGCCTCTAAATCACAGAATCTATCTCACCGATCGATAAGACAGTAACTGCAAGTGTCCCTCTGCTTTCCTGTTTTATAATAAACTGACAGGCTTGTAATAAGGTCTAGGAGAGAGAGGGAGAGGAACAGTTCCTCCCTGCACCAACATCTATAGCTCACTCGTTCCTAAATCAAACCTAGTGGGTAGAAGAGGAGGAGAGGAAGGAGAGATGGAAGAGGGGAGAGAGAGAGGAAGGAGAGATGGAAGAGGGGAGAGAGAGAGGAAGGATAGATGGAAGAGGGGAGAGAGAGAGGAAGGAGAGATGGAAGAGGGGAGAGAGAGAGGGGAAGGAGAGATGGAAGAGGGGAGAGAGAGAGGAAGGAGAGATGGAAGAGGGGAAAGAGAGAGGAAGGAGAGATGGAAGAGGGGAAAGAGAGAGGAAGGAGAGATGGAAGAGGGGAGAGAGAGAGGAAGGAGAGATGGAAGAGGGGAGAGAGAGAGGAAGGAAGGAGAGGTGGAAGAGGGGAAAGAGAGAGGAAGGAGAGATGGAAGAGGGGAGAGAGAGAGGAAGGAGAGACGAGGAAGAAGAGGAGGAAAGGAAGGAGAGAGAGAAAATATTTATTTTTATAAGAACTTTTACAGGGCATCTGTCTACTCAGTGTGGCCCACTAAAGCTGGGCAGTATGTTGATGAAAGCGGACAAAGATGACAGGACATTCACTGTCGTACTTCTCTACCTGTCGTCTGGAGGGAGAGTTAAGAGTCTGCGTCAAATTCTACAGCATCCAAACAATAATAATAATAATCAAATAATTTGATGGGTGATTATTTTTGTCCTATTTCAAACATGTTCATTATTAATACCCAGGTGCTAGGCTGCCAGACACCTTTTATTACGGTTACAGTACAGTACAGGCTTCCAATTCTCATCAGGTTGGTAGTGGTTGGGACTGTAGTCCAGTCAGGCTTCCAATTCTCATCAGGTTGGTAGTGGATTGGACTGTAGTCCAGACAGGCTTCTATTTCTCAACAGGTTGGTAGTGGTTGGGACTGTAGTCCAGACAGGCTTCTATTTCTCATGAGGTTGGTAGTGGATTGGACTGTAGTCCAGTCAGGCTTCTATTTCTCATCAGGTTGGTAGTGGATTGGGACTGTAGTCCAGTCAGGCTTCCAATTCTCATCAGGTTGGTAGTGGTTGGGACTGTAGTCCAGTCTACACACTAAAGGAGTTCCTGAAATTGTTAGGTATTTGATGGAACATGTTAACATATACATTATCTTCCCTTCATTTAATGGAAAGGAGTGTTTAAAACATCCCCATACATTTGCATAATCTCCATAAAGAAAACTCACAAAAAAAATCTCAGATGAGTCTCTTAAATGATTTAAAGCAAAACAAGTTATCTGAATTTACGAACGTAGTAGACATGGTAATTTTATGTATATTTCATAGGTATAATTTCGACTAACACACTGAACTAGGCTCTATCCTTTCTATCAGGAAGCACAATTAACCTTGAAGCAGAATTATGAAGTTTTTTTGAACTCTATCAGCAGTAAGTCATCCAGCAGCTTCCAAATCCCATCGCGTAACAAACTCTAATTATTCTGGTCCCACTTGTTTGATGACTGATATATATTTTTTTAAACAACGTGTTAACATAATCATAAAGACAGTGCGGTAAACTGATAAGAAGATCAGAATAAAAAGGGAGGGTTGATGACTGATATATATTTTTTAAACAACGTGTTAATATAATCATAAAGACAGTGCAGTAAACTGATAAGAAGATCAGAATAAAAAGGGAAGAAAATGGTTGTGCAATATAGAAATGTTATTGTAGTTATTATATTAATGTTATGGTTAGTTTGTTAAGTTATAGAAAAGAGTTACACATGGGCAGATAGGGTCGGAGTGTCGGGGAGGAATCAGGTGTGGAATTTCCAGAACATTCTGAATGTAAGGCAAAAAGGAGAGAGGTCAAGGGTGTAGAGATACAATTTTGCCCCCAAACTCGTCTTTAATCAACAACAGCCTGCAGTAATGGGCAACATGGGAAGGTCTGGTGCTTTTAAAGCTTGATAAAGTCTGAAAGCCTTTTAGAAGCTCTCATTACAGAGCTTGCTTTTCAAAGCTAGGGGGGAGGCTGACAACAAACGTCCGCAGATGAACCTTTTCCATAAATAGAGGGAAGAAAATCAAGAAATATTAGATTCATTGCTTAGGGGTTGCTGCTACTCTTGATAAGAAAGCAAACTGTCAGTACACTCAAAAATGAAGTCATTTCAGGCTTTTTGCACTGACTAAGTTCAAGAGAGATGTCGGCCTAGATGAGTCCAGTGGTTTTTCATCAAGTCATATTTTGTAAGCACTTTACTGAAACCAGAAGAACTAGATGTATTTCCTGTGTGAAACGGCACTTTATGTATTGTATACATACATGTTTTATACTTCTGGCTTTTCAGGCACTCAGTCCTGCAGTCACCTTTTTTCATGAATTATATTATTGTGTTCATTGGACAAACCATTCATTCTAGAAGACTTCATACTTTGCTGATTGAGAATACATACACACACACACACACACACACACACACACACACACACACACACACACACACACACACACCATCATGTTTTATATGTGTATTGAGCAAATCAACGCTACACTTCCACTACACTTATGGCCAAACTGCTGGGCTCACTGGAATACCCCTAGCTCTATTATCTTACATTAGAAGATCGGATGAAGACATGGCAGAGGTTTTATGCTGAATTATTGGGCCCCCCGCCCGGTTCTCGCAGGACGTGAACCGTCACCGCCTCTGAATGTTAAATCAATGCCCACCAAATTCCAAATGATTAAGTTCGTTTCAGGAAATGCATATTTGCAGGACATTATGGGAGCCTGGGCTGCGCATGCATTAGTGAACTCCCCAGCTCATTGGCCGGGATCAGAGCATTGATTGGGGAAGCAGGGGAGCCGGGCTGGTAGTGCTTAATTAGGAAATACTTGTCTGGGTATTATGTGTTTTCTTTTTGTCTTGCAGGGCGTTGTGTGTGTGTGTGTGTCCTCTAATTTTTTATTTTCAACAGGTTTGGGTGTTTGTGTTGTTTCAGCAGATTAGTGTCTGACCTTGTGGCACCCAGAGTGAAAGACATATATTAATGAGAGATGCTAGCTAGCGCAGGGGAGGGGGCTAAAGGGTGGAAAGGAGTTGGGATGGGTGGAGGGGATGAGAGAAGGAGAGGATGGGGGTTAGGGGGTTGGAAGGGATGGAGGGCTTGAGAGGAGGAGAGGGTGGGGTTTAGGGAGGTTGGAAGTAGTGGAGGGGTTGAGAGGAGGAGAGGATGAGGTTAGTGAGGTTGGACGGGGTGGAGGGGTTGAGAGGAGGAGAGGATGGGGGTTAGGGAGGTTGGAAGGGGAGGAGGGGTTGAGAGGAGGAGAGGGTGGGGTTAGGGAGGTTGGAGGGGAGGAGGGGTTGAGAGGAGGAGAGGGTGGGGGTTAGGGAGGTTGGAGGGGAGGAGGGGTTGAGAGGAGGAGAGGATGGGGTTAGTGCGGTTGGAAGGGGTGGAGGGGTTGAGAGGAGGAGAGGATGGGGTTAGGGAGGTTGGAAGGGGTGGAGGGGTTGAGAGGAGGAGGGAGGGATGGGGTTAGGGAGGTTGGAAGGGGTGGAGGGGTTGAGAGGAGGAGATGATGGGGGTTAGGGAGGTTGGAAGGGGTGGAGGGGTTGAGAGGAGGAGAGGATGGGGGTTAGTGAGTTTGGAAAGGGAGGAGGGGTTGAGAGGAGGAGAGGGTGGGGTTAGGGAGGTTGGAAGGGGTGGAGGGGTTGAGAGGAGGAGAGGATGGGGGTTAGGGAGGTTGGAAGGGGTGGAGGGGTTGAGAGGAGGAGAGGATGGGGGTTAGGGAGGTTGGAAGGGGAGGAGGGGTTGAGAGGAGGAGAGGGTGGGGGTTAGGTAGGTTGGAGGGGAGGAGGGGAGGAGGGGTTGAGAGGAGGAGAGGGTGGGGGTTAGGTAGGTTGGAGGGGAGGTGGGGAGGAGGGGTTGAGAGGAGGAGAGTATGGGGTTAGTGCGGTTGGAAGGGGTGGAGGAGTTGAGAGGACGGGGTTTAGGGAGGTTGAAGGGGAGGAGGGGTTGAGAGGAGGAGAGGATGGGGGTTAGGGAGGTTGGAAGGGGAGGAGGGGTTGAGAGGAGGAGAGGATGGGGTTAGGGAGGTTGGAAGGGGAGGAGGGGTTGAGAGGAGGAGAGGATGGGGTTAGGGAGGTTGGAAGGGGTGGAGGGGTTGAGAGGAGGAGAGGATGGGGGTTACTGAGGTTGGAAAGGGAGGAGGGGTTGAGAGGAGGAGAGGAGGGGTGGAATACAGGGAGGTCAGATGGGGTTTAGGGAGGTTGGAAGGGGTGGAGGACTTGAGAGGATGGGGGTTAGGGAGGTTGGAAGGGGTGGAGGGGTTGAGAGGAGGAGAGGATGGGGGTTAGGGAGGTTGGAAGGGGTGGAGGGGTTGAGAGGAGGAGAGGATGGGGTTTAGGGAGGTTGGAAGGGGAGGAGGGGTTGAGAGGAGGAGAGGGTGGGGTTAGGTAGGTTGGAGGGGAGGAGGGGAGGAGGGGTTGAGAGGAGGAGAGTATGGGGTTAGTGCGGTTGGAAGGGGTGGAGGGGGTTGAGAGGAGGAGAGGATGGGGGTTAGGGAGGTTGGAAGGGGTGGAGGGGTTGAGAGGAGGAGAGGATGGGGTTTAGGGAGGTTGGAAGGGGTGGAGGGGTTGAGAGGAGGAGAGGATGGGGGTTAGGGAGGTTGGAAGGGGTGGAGGGCTTGAGAGGAGGAGAGGATGGGGGTTAGGGAGGTTGGAGGGGAGGTGGGGTTGAGAGGAGGAGAGGATGGGGGTTAGGGAGGTTGGAAGGGGTGGAGGGGTTGAGAGGAGGAGAGGATGGGGTTAGGGAGGTTGGAAGGGGTGGAAGGGTTGAGAGGAGGAGAGTATGGGGTTAGTGCGGTTGGAAGGGGTGGAGGGGTTGAGAGGAGGAGAGGATGGGGGTTAGGGAGGTTGGGAGGGGTGGAGGGGTTGAGAGGAGGAGAGGATGGGGGTTAGGGAGGTTGGAAGGGGTGGAGGGGTTGAGAGGAGGAGAGGATGGGGGTTAGGGAGGTTGGAAGGGGGGAGGGGTTGAGAGGAGGAGAGGATGGGGTCTAGGGAGGTTGGAAGGGGAGGAGGGGTTGAGAGGAGAGGAGGGGTGGAATACAGGGAGGTCAGATGGGGGTTAGGGAGGTTGGAAGGGTTGGAGGGGTTGAGAGGAGGAGAGTATGGGGTTAGTGAGGTTGGAAGGGGAGGAGGGGTTGAGAGGAGGAGAGGATGGGGTTAGGGAGGTTGGAAGGGGTGTAGGAGTTGAGAGGAGGAGAGGATGGGGTTTGGGGAGGTTGGAAGGGGTGGAGGGGTTGAGAGGAGGAGAGGATGGGGGTTAGGGAGGTTGGAAGGGGAGGAGGGGTTGAGAGGAGGAGAGGATGGGGTTAGGGAGGTTGGAAGGGGAGGAGTGGTTGAGAGGAGGAGAGGATGGGGGTTAGGGAGGTTGGAAGGGGTGGAGGGGTTGAGAGGAGGAGAGGATGGGGGTTAGGGAGGTTGGAAGGGGTGGAAGGCTTGAGAGGAGGAGAGGAAGGGGTTAGGGAGGTTGGAAGGGGAGGAGGGGTTGAGAGGAGGGAGAGGATGGGGGTTAGTGAGGTTGGAAAGGGAGGAGGGGTTGAGAGGAGGAGAGGAGGGGTGGAATACAGGTAGGTCAGATGGGGTTTAGGGAGGTTGGAAGGGGTGGAGGGGTTGAGAGGAGGAGAGGCTGGGGGTTAGGGAGGTTGGAAGGGGTGGAGGACTTGAGAGGATGGGGGTTAGGGAGGTTGGAAGGGGTGGAGGGGTTGAGAGGAGGAGAGGATGGGGGTTAGGGAGGTTGGAAGGGGAGGAGGGGTTGAGAGGAGGAGAGGATGGGGTTAGGGAGGTTGGAAGGGGAGGAGGGGTTGAGAGGAGGAGAGGATGGGGGTTAGGGAGGTTGGAAGGGGTGGAGGGGTTGAGAGGAGGAGATGATGGGGGTTAGGGAGGTTGGAAGGGGTGGAGGGCTTGAGAGGAGGAGAGGAAGGGGTTAGGGAGGTTGGAAGGGGAGGAGGGGTTGAGAGGAGGAGAGGATGGGGTTAGTAAGGTTGGAAATGGAGGAGGGGTTGAGAGGAGGAGAGGAGGGGTGGAATACAGGGAGGTCAGATGGGGGTTAGGGAGGTTGGAAGGGGTGGAGGGTTGAGAGGAGGAGAGGATGGGGGTTAGGGAGGTTGGAAGGGGAGGAGGATTTGAGAGGAGGAGAGGTTGGGGGTTAGGGAGGTTGGAAGGGGTGGAGGAGTTGAGAGGAGGAGAGGTTGGGGTTAGGGAGGTTGGAAGGGGTGGAGGACTTGAGAGGATGGGGGTTAGGGAGGTTGGAAGGGGTGGAGGGGTTGAGAGGAGGAGAGTATGGGGTTAGGGAGGTTGGAAGGGGAGGAGGGGTTGAGAGGAGGAGAGGAAGGGTGGAATACAGGGAGGTCAGATGGGGTTTAGGGAGGTTGGAAGGGGAGGAGGGGTTGAGAGGAGGAGAGGATGGGGGTTAGGGAGGTTGGAAGGGGAGGAGGGGTTGAGAGGAAGAGAGGATGGGGTTAGGTAGGTTGGAAGGGGAGGAGGGGTTGAGAGGAGGAGAGGATGGGGGTTAGGGAGGTTGGAAAGGGAGGAGGGGTTGAGAGGAGGAGAGGAGGGGTGGAATACAGGGAGGTCAGATGGGGGTTAGGGAGGTTGGAAGGGGTGGAGGGGTTGAGAGGAGGAGAGGATGGGGGTTAGGGAGGTTGGAAGGGGTGGAGGAGTTGAGAGGAGGAGAGGATGGGGTTTAGGGTGGTTGGAAGGGGTGGAGGGGTTGAGAGGAGGAGAGGATGGGGGTTAGGGAGGTTGGAAGGGGTGGAGGAGTTGAGAGGAGGAGAGGATGGGGTTTAGGGAGGTTGGAAGGGGTGGAGGGGTTGAGAGGAGGAGAGGATGGGGGTTAGGGAGGTTGGAAGGGGAGGAGGGGTTGAGAGGAGGAGAGGATGGGGTTAGGGAGGTTGGAAGGGGAGGAGGGGGGTTGAGAGGAGGAGAGGATGGGGGTTAGGGAGGTTGGAAGGGGTGGAGGGGTTGAGAGGAGGAGAGGATGGGGTTAGTGAGGTTGGAAAGGGAGGAGGGGTTGAGAGGAGGAGAGGAGGGGTGGAATACAGGGAGGTCAGATGGGGTTTAGGGAGGTTGGAAGGGGTGGAGGGGTTGAGAGGAGGAGAGGATGGGGGTTAGGGAGGTTGGAAAGGGTGGAGGACTTGAGAGGATGGGGGTTAGGGAGGTTGGAAGGGGTGGAGGGGTTGAGAGGAGGAGAGGATGGGGGTTAGGGAGGTTGGAAGGGGAGGAGGGGTTGAGAGGAGGAGAGGATGGGGTTAGGGAGGTTGGAAGGGGAGGAGGGGTTGAGAGGAGGAGAGGATGGGGGTTAGGGAGGTTGGAAGGGGTGGAGGGGTTGAGAGGAGGAGAGGATGGGGGTTAGGGAGGTTGGAAGGGGTGGAGGGCTTGAGAGGAGGAGAGGAAGGGGGTTAGGGAGGTTGGAAGGGGAGGAGGGGTTGAGAGGACGAGAGGATGGGGTTAGTAAGGTTGGAAATGGAGGAGGGGTTGAGAGGAGGAGAGGAGGGGTGGAATACAGGGAGGTCAGATGGGGGTTAGGGAGGTTGGAAGGGGTGGAGGGGTTGAGAGGAGGAGAGGATGGGGTTAGGGAGGTTGGAAGGGGAGGAGGAGTTGAGAGGAGGAGAGGTTGGGGGTTAGGGAGGTTGGAAGGGGTGGAGGAGTTGAGAGGAGGAGAGGTTGGGGGTTAGGGAGGTTGGAAGGGGTGGAGGACTTGAGAGGATGGGGGTTAGGGAGGTTGGAAGTTGTGGAGGGGTTGAGAGGAGGAGAGGATGGGGGTTAGGGAGGTTGGAAGGGGTGGAGGGGTTGAGAGGAGGAGAGGATGGGGGTTAGTGAGGTTGGAAAGGGAGGAGGGGTTGAGAGGAGGAGAGGAGGGGTGGAATACAGGGAGGTCAGATGGGGTTTAGGGAGGTTGGAAGGGGAGGAGGGGTTGAGAGGAGGAGAGGATGGGGGTTAGGGAGGTTGGAAGGGGTGGAGGACTTGAGAGGATGGGGGTTAGGGAGGTTGGAAGGGGTGGAGGGGTTGAGAGGAGGAGAGGATGGGGGTTAGGGAGGTTGGAAGGTGTGGAGGGGTTGAGAGGAGGAGAGGATGGGGGTTGGGGAGGTTGGAAGGGGTGGAGGGGTTGAGAGGAGGAGAGCATGGGGTTTAGGGAGGTTGGAAGGGGAGGAGAGTTTGGGTGAGAGGAGGAGAGGATGGGGTTAGGGAGGTTGGAAGGGGTGGAGGGGTTGAGAGGAGGAGAGGATGGGGTTTAGGGAGGTTGGAAGGGGTGGAGGGGTTGAGAGGAGGAGAGGATGGGGTTTAGGGAGGTTGGAAGGGGTGGAGGGGTTGAGAGGAGGAGAGGATGGGGGTTAGGGAGATTGGAAGGGGTGGATGGGTTGAGAGGAGGATGCCACTTGACACTTCAGTGCCCAAATCCATTGACATCATATCTGTCATCCTCACTGTCCAGTCCTAACACCCTCCTCACTGTCAGTCCTAACACCCTCCTCACTGTCCAGTCCTAACACCCTCCTCACTGTCCAGTCCTAACACCCTCCTCACTGTCAGTCCTAACACCCTCCTCACTATCCAGTCCTAACACCCTCCTCACTGTCAGTCCTAACACCCTCCTCACTATCCAGTCCTAACACCCTCACTCTCTGTCCAGTCCTAACACCCTCCTCACTGTCAGTCCTAACACCCTCCTCACTATCCAGTCCTAACACCCTCCTCACTGTCCAGCCCTAACACCCTCCTCACTGTCCAGTCCTAACACCCTCCTCACTGTCCAGTCCTTAACACCCTCCTCACTGTCCAGTCCTAACACCCTCCTCACTGTTCAGTCCTAACACCCTCCTCACTGTCCAGTCCTAACACCCTCCTCTCTGTCCAGTCCTAACACCCTCCTCACTGTCCAGTCCTAACACCCACCTCACTGTCCAGTCCTAAAACCCTCCTCACTGTCCAGTCCTAACACCCTCCTCACTGTCCAGTCCTAACACCCTCCTCACTGTTCAGTCCTAACAACCTCCTCACTGTCCAGTCCTAACACCCTCCTCACTGTCCAGTCCTAACACCCTCCTCACTGTCCAGTCCTAACACCCACCTCACTGTCCAGTCCTAAAACCCTCCTCACTGTCCAGTCCTAACACCCTCCTCACTGTCCAGCCCTAACACCCTCCTCACTGTCCAGTCCTAACACCCTCCTCACTGTCCAGTCCTAACACCCTCCTCACTGTCCAGTCTTAACACCCTCCTCACTGTCCAGTCTTAACACCCTCCTCACTGTCCAGTCCTAACACCCTCCTCACTGTCCAGTCCTAACACCCTCCTCACTGTCCAGTCTTAACACCCTCCTCACTGTCCAGTCCTAACACCACCTCACTGTCCAGTCCTAACACCACCTCACTGTCCAGTCCTAACACCCTCCTCACTGTCCAGTCCTAACACCCTCCTCACTGTCCAGTCCTAACACCCTCCTCACTGTCCAGTCCTAACACCCTCCTCACTGTCCAGTCCTAACACCCAGCTCACTGTCCAGTCCTAACACCCTCCTCACTGTCCAGTCCTAACACCCTCCTCACTGTCCAGTCCTAACACCCTCCTCACTGTCCAGTCCTAACACCCTCATCACTGTCCAGTCCTAACCCCCTCCTCACTGTCCAGTCCTAACACCCTCCTCACTGTCCAGTCCTAACACCCTCCTCACTGTCCAGTCTTAACACCCTCCTCACTGTCCAGTCCTAACACCACCTCACTGTCCAGTCCTAACACCACCTCACTGTCCAGTCCTAACACCCTCCTCACTGTCCAGTCCTAACACCCTCCTCACTGTCCAGTCCTAACACCCTCCTCACTGTTCAGTCCTAACACCCTCCTCACTGTCCAGTCCTAACACCCAGCTCACTTTCCAGTCCTAACACCCTCCTCACTGTCCAGTCCTAACACCCTCCTCACTGTCCAGTCCTAACACCCTCCTCACTGTCCAGTCCTAACACCCTCATCACTGTCCAGTACTAACCCCCTCCTCACTGTCCAGTCCTAACCCCCTCCTCACTGTCCAGTCCTAACACCCTCCTCACTGTCCAGTCCTAACACCCTCCTCACTGTCAGTCCTAATACCCTCCTCACTGTCCAGTCCTAACACCCTCCTCACTGTCCAGTCCTAACACCCACCTCTCTTTCCAGTCCTAACACCCTCCTCACTGTCCAGTCCTAACACCCTCCTCACTGTCCAGTCTTAACACCCTCCTCACTGTCCGGTCATAACACCCACCTCACTGTACGGCTTTAACACCCTCCTCACTGTCCAGTCCTTAACACCCTCCTCACTGTCCAGTCCTAACACCCTCCTCACTGTCCAGTCCTAACACCCTCCTCACTGTCCAGTCCTAACACCCTCCTCACTGTCCAGCCCTAACACCCTCCTCACTGTCCAATCCTAACACCCTCCTCTCTGTCCTAACACCCTCCTCACTGTCCAGTCCTAACACCCTCCTCTCTGTCCTAACACCCTCCTCACTGTCCAGTCCTAACACCCTCCTCACTGTCCAGCCCTAACACCCTCCTCACTGTCCAATCCTAACACCCTCCTCACTGTCAGTCCTAACACCCTCCTCACTGTCCAGTCCTAACACCCTCCTCACTGTCAGTCCTAACACCCTTCTCACTGTCCAGTCTTAACACCCTCCTCACTGTCCGGTCATAACAACCACCTCACTGTACGGCTTTAACACCCTCCTCTCTGTCCAGTCCTAACACCCTCCTCACTGTCAGTCCTAACACCCTCCTCACTATCCAGTCCTAACACCCTCCTCACTGTCCAGCCCTAACACCCTCCTCACTGTCAGTCCTAACACCCTCCTCACTGTCCAGTCTTAACACCCTCCTCACTGTCCGGTCATAACACCCACCTCACTGTACGGCTTTAACACCCTCCTCACTGTCCAGTCCTTAACACCCTCCTCACTGTCCAGTCCTAACACCCTCCTCACTGTTCAGTCCTAACACCCTCCTCACTGTCCAGTCCTAACACCCAGCTCACTTTCCAGTCCTAACACCCTCCTCACTGTCCAGTCCTAACACCCTCCTCACTGTCCAGTCCTAACACCCTCCTCACTGTCCAGTCCTAACACCCTCATCACTGTCCAGTACTAACCCCCTCCTCACTGTCCAGTCCTAACCCCCTCCTCACTGTCCAGTCCTAACACCCTCCTCACTGTCCAGTCCTAACACCCTCCTCACTGTCAGTCCTAATACCCTCCTCACTGTCCAGTCCTAACACCCTCCTCACTGTCCAGTCCTAACACCCACCTCTCTTTCCAGTCCTAACACCCTCCTCACTGTCCAGTCCTAACACCCTCCTCACTGTCCAGTCTTAACACCCTCCTCACTGTCCGGTCATAACACCCACCTCACTGTACGGCTTTAACACCCTCCTCACTGTCCAGTCCTTAACACCCTCCTCACTGTCCAGTCCTAAAACCCTCCTCACTGTCCAGTCCTAACACCCTCCTCACTGTCCAGTCCTAACACCCTCCTCACTGTCCAGTCCTAACACCCTCCTCACTGTCCAGTCCTAACACCCACCTCACTGTCCAGTCCTAAAACCCTCCTCACTGTCCAGTCCTAACACCCTCCTCACTGTCCAGTCCTAACACCCACCTCACTGTCCAGTCCTAAAACCCTCCTCACTGTCCAGTCCTAACACCCTCCTCACTGTTCAGTCCTAACACCATCCTCACTGTCCAGTCCTAACACCCTCCTCACTGTCCAGTCCTAACACCCACCTCTCTTTCCAGTCCTAACACCCTCCTCACTGTCCAGTCCTAACACCCTCCTCTCTGTCCTGTCCTAACACCCTCCTCACTGTCCAGTCCTAACACCCTCATCACTGTCCAGTCCTAACACCCACCTCTCTTTCCAGTCCTAACACCCTCCTCACTGTCCAGTCCTAACACCCTCCTCTCTGTCCTGTCCTAACACCCTCCTCACTGTCCAGTCCTAACACCCTCCTCACTGTCCAGTCCTAACACCCTCCTCACTGTCCAGTCCTAACACCCTCCTCACTGTCCAGTCCTAACACCCTCCTCAATGTCCAGTCCTAACACCCACCTCACTGTACGGCTCTAACACCCTCCTCACTGTCCAGTCCTAACACCCTCCTCACTGTCCAGTCCTAACACCCTCCTCACTGTCCAGTCCTAGCACCCTCCTCACTGTCCAGCCCTAACACCCTCCTCACTGTCCAGTCCTAACACCCTCCTCACTGTCCAGTCCTAACACCCTCCTCACTGTCCAGTCCTAACACCCTCCTCACTGTCCAGTCCTAGCACCCTCCTCACTGTCCAGCCCTAACACCCTCCTCTCACTGTCCAGTCCTAACACCCTCCTCACTGTCCAGTCCTAACACCCACCTCACTGTCCAGTCTCTAACACCCTCCTCACTGTCCAGTCCTTAACACCCTCCTCACTGTCCAGTCCTAACACCCTCCTCACTGTCAGTCCTAACACCCTCCTCTCTGTCCTAACACCCTCCTCACTGTCCAGTCCTAACACCCTCCTCTCTGTCCTAACACCCTCCTCACTGACCAGTCCTAACACCCTCCTCACTGTCCAGCCCTAACACCCTCCTCACTGTCCAATCCTAACACCCTCCTCACTGTCAGTCCTAACACCCTCCTCACTGTCCAGTCCTAACACCCTCCTCACTGTCAGTCCTAACACCCTTCTCACTATCCAGTCCTAACACCCTCCTCACTGTCCAGTCCTAACACCCTCCTCACTGTCCAGTCTTAACACCCTCCTCACTGTCCGGTCATAACACCCACCTCACTGTACGGCTTTAACACCCTCCTCACTGTCCAGTCCTTAACACCCTCCTCACTGTCCAGTCCTAAAACCCTCCTCACTGTCCAGTCCTAACACCCTCCTCACTGTCCAGTCCTAACACCCTCCTCACTGTCCAGTCCTAACACCCTCCTCACTGTCCAGTCCTAACACCCACCTCACTGTCCAGTCCTAAAACCCTCCTCACTGTCCAGTCCTAACACCCTCCTCACTGTCCAGTCCTAACACCCACCTCACTGTCCAGTCCTAAAACCCTCCTCACTGTCCAGTCCTAACACCCTCCTCACTGTTCAGTCCTAACACCATCCTCACTGTCCAGTCCTAACACCCTCCTCACTGTCCAGTCCTAACACCCACCTCTCTTTCCAGTCCTAACACCCTCCTCACTGTCCAGTCCTAACACCCTCCTCTCTGTCCTGTCCTAACACCCTCCTCACTGTCCAGTCCTAACACCCTCATCACTGTCCAGTCCTAACACCCACCTCTCTTTCCAGTCCTAACACCCTCCTCACTGTCCAGTCCTAACACCCTCCTCTCTGTCCTGTCCTAACACCCTCCTCACTGTCCAGTCCTAACACCCTCCTCACTGTCCAGTCCTAACACCCTCCTCACTGTCCAGTCCTAACACCCTCCTCACTGTCCAGTCCTAACACCCTCCTCAATGTCCAGTCCTAACACCCACCTCACTGTACGGCTCTAACACCCTCCTCACTGTCCAGTCCTAACACCCTCCTCACTGTCCAGTCCTAACACCCTCCTCACTGTCCAGTCCTAGCACCCTCCTCACTGTCCAGCCCTAACACCCTCCTCACTGTCCAGTCCTAACACCCTCCTCACTGTCCAGTCCTAACACCCTCCTCACTGTCCAGTCCTAACACCCTCCTCACTGTCCAGTCCTAGCACCCTCCTCACTGTCCAGCCCTAACACCCTCCTCACTGTCCAGTCCTAACACCCTCCTCACTGTCCAGTCCTAACACCCACCTCACTGTACGGCTCTAACACCCTCCTCACTGTCCAGTCCTTAACACCCTCCTCACTGTCCAGTCCTAACACCCTCCTCACTGTCAGTCCTAACACCCTCCTCTCTGTCCTAACACCCTCCTCACTGTCCAGTCCTAACACCCTCCTCTCTGTCCTAACACCCTCCTCACTGACCAGTCCTAACACCCTCCTCACTGTCCAGCCCTAACACCCTCCTCACTGTCCAATCCTAACACCCTCCTCACTGTCAGTCCTAACACCCTCCTCACTGTCCAGTCCTAACACCCTCCTCACTGTCAGTCCTAACACCCTTCTCACTATCCAGTCCTAACACCCTCCTCACTGTCAGTCCTAACACCCTCCTCACTATCCAGTCCTAACACCCTCCTCTCTGTCCAGTCCTAACACCCTCCTCACTGTCAGTCCTAACACCCTCCTCACTATCCAGTCCTAACACCCTCCTCACTGTCCAGCCCTAACACCCTCCTCACTGTCAGTCCTAACACCCTCCACACTGTCCAGTCTTAACACCCTCCTCACTGTCCGGTCATAACACCCACCTCACTGTACGGCTTTAACACCCTCCTCACTGTCCAGTCCTTAACACCCTCCTCACTGTCCAGTCCTAAAACCCTCCTCACTGTCCAGTCCTAACACCCTCCTCACTGTCCAGTCCTAACACCCTCCTCACTGTCCAGTCCTAACACCCACCTCACTGTCCAGTCCTAAAACCCTCCTCACTGTCCAGTCCTAACACCGTCCTCACTGTCCAGTCCTAACACCCACCTCACTGTCCAGTCCTAAAACCCTCCTCACTGTCCAGTCCTAACACCCTCCACACTGTCCAGTCCTAACACCCACCTCACTGTCCAGTCCTAACACCCTCCTCACTGTCCAGTCCTAACACCCTCCTCACTGTCCAGTCCTAACACCCTCCTCACTGTTCAGTCCTAACACCCTCCTCACTGTCCAGTCCTAACACCCTCCTCACTGTCCAGTCCTAACACCCACCTCTCTTTCCAGTCCTAACACCCTCCTCACTGTCCAGTCCTAACACCCTCCTCTCTGTCCTGTCCTAACACCCTCCTAACTGTCCAGTCCTAACACCCTCATCACTGTCCAGTCCTAACACCCACCTCTCTTTCCAGTCCTAACACCCTCCTCACTGTCCATTCCTAACACCCTCCTCTCTGTCCTGTCCTAACACCCTCCTCACTGTCCAGTCCTAACACCCTCCTCACTGTCCAATCCTAACACCCTCCTCACTGTACGGCTCTAACACCCACCTCACTGTCCAGTCCTAACACCCTCCTCACTGTCCAGTCCTAACACCCTCCTCACTGTATGGCTCTAACCCCCTCCTCACTGTCCAGTCCTAACCCCCTCCTCACTGTACGGCTCTAACCCCCTCCTCACTGTCCAGTCCTAACACCCTCCTCACTGTATGGCTCTAACACCCACCTCACTGTCCAGTCCTAACATCCTCCTCACTGTCCAGTCCTAACACCCTCCTCACTGTCCAGTCCTAACACCCTCCTCACTGTCCAGTCCTAACACCCTCCTCACTGTCCAATCCTAACACCCTCCTCACTGTCCAGTCCTAACACCAACCTCACTGTCCAGTCCTAACACCCTCCTCACTGTCCAGTCCTAACACCCTCCTCTATGTCCTAACACCCTCCTCACTGTCCAGTCCTAACACCCTCCTCACTGTCCAGTCCTAACACCCTCCTCACTGTCCAGTCCTAACACCCTCCTCACTGTCCAGTCCTAACACCCTCCTCTCTGTCCTAACACCCTCCTCACTGTCCAGTCCTAACACCCTCCTCTCTGTCCTAACACCCACTTCACTGTCCAGTCCTAACACCCTCCTCACTGTCCAGTCCTAACACCCAGCTCACTGTCCAGTCCTAACACCCTCCTCACTGTCCAGTCCTAACACCCTCCTCACTGTCCAGTACTAACACCACCTCACTGTCCAGTCCTAACACCACCTCACTGTCCAGTCCTAACACCCTCCTCACTGTCCAGTCCTAACACCCAGCTCACTGTCCAGTCCTAACACCCTCCTCACTGTCCAGTCCTAACACCCTCCTCACTGTCCAGTCCTAACACCCTCCTCACTGTCCAGTCCTAACACCCTCATCACTGTCCATTCCTAACCCCCTCCTCACTGTCCAGTCCTAACCCCCTCCTCACTGTCCAGTCCTAACACCCTCCTCACTGTCCAGTCCTAACACCCTCCTCACTGTCAGTCCTAACACCCTCCTCACTGTCAGTCCTAATACCCTCCTCACTGTCCAGTCCTAACACCCTCCTCACTGTCCAGTCCTAACACCCTCCTCACTGTCCAGTCCTAACACCCTCCTCACTGTCCAGTCCTAACACCCTCCTCACTATCCAGTCCTAACACCCTCCTCACTGTCCAGTCCTAACACCCACCTCACTGTACGGCTCTAACACCCACCTCACTGTCCAGTCCTAACACCCTCCTCACTGTCCAGTCCTAACACCCTCCTCACTGTCAGTCCTAACACCCTCCTCACTGTCCAGTCCTAACACCCTCCTCACTGTCAGTCCTAACACCCTCCTCACTGTCAGTCCTAACACCCTCCTCACTATCCAGTCCTAACACCCTCCTCACTGTCAGTCCTAACACCCTCCTCACTATCCAGTCCTAACACCCTCCTCACTGTCCAGTCCTAACACCCACCTCACTGTACGGCTCTAACACCCTCCTCACTGTCCAGTCCTTAACACCCTCCTCACTGTCCAGCCCTAACACCCTCCTCACTGTCCAGTCCTAACACCCACCTCACTGTACGGCTCTAACACCCTCCTCACTGTCCAGTCCTTAACACCCTCCTCACTGTCAAGTCTTAAAACCCTCCTCACTGTCCAGTCCTAACACCCTCCTCACTGTTCAGTCCTAACACCCTCCTCACTGTCCAGTCCTAACACCCTCCTCACTGTCCAGTCCTAACACCCACCTCACTGTACGGCTCTAACACCCTCCTCACTGTCCAGTCCTAACACCCTCCTCACTGTCCAGTCCTAACACCCTCCTCACTGTCCAGTCCTAACACCCTCCTCTCTGTCCTGTCCTAACCCCCTCCTCACTGTCCAGTCCTAACCCCCTCCTCACTGTCCAGTCCTAACACCCTCCTCACTGTATGGCTCTAACACCCACCTCACTGTCCAGTCCTAACATCCTCCTCACTGTCCAGTCCTAACACCATCCTCACTGTCCAGTCCTAACACCCTCCTCACTGTCCAGTCCTAACACCCACCTCACTGTCCAGTCCTAACACCCTCCTCACTGTCCAGTCCTAACACCCTCCTCTCTGTCCTAACACCCTCCTCACTGTCCAGTCCTAACACCCTCCTCACTGTCCAGTCCTAACACCCTCCTCACTGTCCAGTCCTAACACCCTCCTCACTGTCCAGTCCTAACACCCTCCTCTCTGTCCTAACACCCTCCTCACTGTCCAGTCCTAACACCCTCCTCTCTGTCCTAACACCCACTTCACTGTCCAGTCCTAACACCCTCCTCACTGTCCAGTCTTAACACCCTCCTCACTGTCCAGTACTAACACCACCTCACTGTCCAGTCCTAACACCACCTCACTGTCCAGTCCTAACACCCTCCTCACTGTCCAGTCCTAACACCCAGCTCACTGTCCAGTCCTAACACCCTCCTCACTGTCCAGTCCTAACACCCTCCTCACTGTCCAGTCCTAACACCCTCCTCACTGTCCAGTCCTAACACCCTCATCACTGTCCATTCCTAACCCCCTCCTCACTGTCCAGTCCTAACCCCCTCCTCACTGTCCAGTCCTAACATCCTCCTCACTGTCCAGTCCTAACACCCTCCTCACTGTCAGTCCTAACACCCTCCTCACTGTCAGTCCTAATACCCTCCTCACTGTCCAGTCCTAACACCCTCCTCACTGTCCAGTCCTAACACCCTCCTCACTGTCCAGTCCTTACACCCTCCTCACTGTCCAGTCCTAACACCCTCCTCACTATCCAGTCCTAACACCCTCCTCACTGTCCAGTCCTAACACCCACCTCACTGTACGGCTCTAACACCCACCTCACTGTCCAGTCCTAACACCCTCCTCACTGTCCAGTCCTAACACCCTCCTCACTGTCAGTCCTAACACCCTCCTCACTGTCCAGTCCTAACACCCTCCTCACTGTCAGTCCTAACACCCTCCTCACTGTCAGTCCTAACACCCTCCTCACTATCCAGTCCTAACACCCTCCTCACTGTCAGTCCTAACACCCTCCTCACTATCCAGTCCTAACACCCTCCTCACTGTCCAGTCCTAACACCCACCTCACTGTACGGCTCTAACACCCTCCTCACTTTCCAGTCCTTAACACCCTCCTCACTGTCCAGCCCTAACACCCTCCTCACTGTCAGTCCTAACACCCTCCTCACTATCCAGTCCTAACACCCTCCTCTCTGTCCAGTCCTAACACCCTCCTCACTGTCCAGTCCTAACACCCACCTCACTGTACGGCTCTAACACCCTCCTCACTGTCCAGTCCTAACACCCTCCTCACTGTCCAGTCCTAACACCCACCTCACTGTCCAGTCCTAAAACCCTCCTCACTGTCCAGTCCTAACACCCTCCTCACTGTCCAGTCCTAACACCCACCTCACTGTCCAGTCCTAAAACCCTCCTCACTGTCCAGTCCTAACACCCTCCTCACTGTCCGGTCCTAACACCCACCTCACTGTACGGCTCTAACACCCTCCTCACTGTCCAGTCCTTAACACCCTCCTCACTGTCCAGTCTTAAAACCCTCCTCACTGTCCAGTCCTAACACCCTCCTCACTGTTCAGTCCTAACACCCTCCTCACTGTCCAGTCCTAACACCCTCCTCACTGTCCAGTCCTAACACCCACCTCACTGTACGGCTCTAACACCCTCCTCACTGTCCAGTCCTAACACCCTCCTCACTGTCCAGTCCTAACACCCTCCTCACTGTCCAGTCCTAACACCCACCTCACTGTCCAGTCCTAAAACCCTCCTCACTGTACGGCTCTAACACCCTCCTCACTGTCCAGTCCTAACACCCTCCTCACTGTCCAGTCCTAAAACCCTCCTCACTGTCCAGTCCTAACACCCTCCTCACTGTCCGGTCCTAACACCCACCTCACTGTACGGCTCTAACACCCTCCTCACTGTCCAGTCCTTAACACCCTCCTCACTGTCCAGTCCTAACACCCACCTCACTGTCCAGTCCTAAAACCCTCCTCACTGTACGGCTCTAACACCCTCCTCACTGTCCAGTCCTAACACCCTCCTCACTGTCCAGTCCTAACACCCTCCTCACTGTCCAGTCCTAACACCCTCCTCACTGTCCAGTCCTTAACACCCTCCTCACTGTCCAGTCCTAACACCCACCTCACTGTCCAGTCCTAAAACCCTCCTCACTGTACGGCTCTAACACCCTCCTCACTGTCCAGTCCTAACACCCTCCTCACTGTCCAGTCCTAACACCCTCCTCACTGTCCAGTCCTAACACCCACCTCTCTTTCCAGTCCTAACACCCTCCTCACTGTCCAGTCCTAACACCCTCCTCTCTGTCCTGTCCTAACACCCTCCTCACTGTCCAGTCCTAACACCCTCATCACTGTCCAGTCCTAACACCCACCTCTCTTTCCAGTCCTAACACCCTCCTCACTGTCCAGTCCTAACACCCTCCTCACTGTCCAGTCCTAACACCCACCTCACTGTACGGCTCTAACACCCTCCTCACTGTCCAGTCCTAACACCCTCCTCACTGTCCAGTCCTAACACCCACCTCACTGTCCAGTCCTAAAACCCTCCTCACTGTCCAGTCCTAACACCCTCCTCACTGTCCAGTCCTAACACCCACCTCACTGTCCAGTCCTAAAACCCTCCTCACTGTCCAGTCCTAACACCCTCCTCACTGTCCGGTCCTAACACCCACCTCACTGTACGGCTCTAACCCCCTCCTCACTGTCCAGTCCTAACACCCTCCTCACTTTCCAGTCCTAACACCCTCCTCACTGTCCAGTCCTAACACCCTCCTCACTGTCCAGTCCTAACCCCCTCCTCACTGTCCAGTCCTAACCCCCACCTCACTGTCCAGTCCTAACACCCTCCTCACTGTTCAGTCCTAACACCCTCCTCACTGTCCAGTCCTAACACCCTCCTCACTGTCCAGTCCTAACACCCTCCTCACTGTCCAGTCCTAACACCCTCCTCACTGTCCAGTCCTAACACCCTCCTCTCTGTCCTAACACCCTCCTCACTGTCCAATCCTAACACCCTCCTCACTGTACGGCTCTAACACCCACCTCACTGTACGGCTCTAACCCCCTCCTCACTGTCCAGTCCTAACACCCTCCTCACTGTACGGCTCTAACACCCACCTCACTGTCCAGTCCTAACACCCTCCTCACTGTCCAGTCCTAACCCCCTCCTCACTGTCCAGTCCTAACCCCCTCCTCACTGTCCAGTCCTAACACCCTCCTCACTGAATGGCTCTAACACCCACTTCACTGTCCAGTCCTAACACCCTCCTCACTGTCCAGTCCTAACACCCTCCTCACTGTCCAGTCCTAACACCCTACTCACTGTCCAATCCTAACACCCTCCTCACTGTCCAGTCCTAACACCCACCTCACTGTCCAGTCCTAACACCCTCCTCTCTGTCCTAACACCCTCCTCACTGTCCAATCCTAACACCCTCCTCACTGTACGGCTCTAACACCCACCTCACTGTCCAGTCCTAACACCCTCCTCACTGTCCAGTCCTAACACCCTCCTCACTGTATGGCTCTAACCCCCTCCTCACTGTCCAGTCCTAACCCCCTCCTCACTGTACGGCTCTAACCCCCTCCTCACTGTCCAGTCCTAACACCCTCCTCACTGTACGGCTCTAACACCCACCTCACTGTCCAGTCCTAACACCCTCCTCACTGTCCAGTCCTAACCCCCTCCTCACTGTCCAGTCCTAACCCCCTCCTCACTGTCCAGTCCTAACACCCACCTCACTGTACGGCTCTAACACCCTCCTCACTGTCCAGTCCTTAACACCCTCCTCACTGTCCAGCCCTAACACCCTCCTCACTGTCAGTCCTAACACCCTCCTCACTATCCAGTCCTAACACCCTCCTCTCTGTCCAGTCCTAACACCCTCCTCACTGTCCAGTCCTAACACCCACCTCACTGTACGGCTCTAACACCCTCCTCACTGTCCAGTCCTAACACCCTCCTCACTGTCCAGTCCTAACACCCACCTCACTGTCCAGTCCTAAAACCCTCCTCACTGTCCAGTCCTAACACCCTCCTCACTGTCCAGTCCTAACACCCACCTCACTGTCCAGTCCTAAAACCCTCCTCACTGTCCAGTCCTAACACCCTCCTCACTGTCCGGTCCTAACACCCACCTCACTGTACGGCTCTAACACCCTCCTCACTGTCCAGTCCTTAACACCCTCCTCACTGTCCAGTCTTAAAACCCTCCTCACTGTCCAGTCCTAACACCCTCCTCACTGTTCAGTCCTAACACCCTCCTCACTGTCCAGTCCTAACACCCTCCTCACTGTCCAGTCCTAACACCCCCCTCACTGTACGGCTCTAACACCCTCCTCACTGTCCAGTCCTAACACCCTCCTCACTGTCCAGTCCTAACACCCTCCTCACTGTCCAGTCCTAACACCCACCTCACTGTCCAGCCCTAAAACCCTCCTCACTGTCCAGTCCTAACACCCTCCTCACTGTCCAGTCCTAACACCCACCTCACTGTCCAGTCCTAAAACCCTCCTCACTGTCCAGTCCTAACACCCTCCTCACTGTCCAGTCCTAACACCCACCTCACTGTCCAGTCCTAACACCCTCCTCACTGTCCAGTCCTAACACCCTCCTCACTGTCCAGTCCTAACACCCTCCTCACTGTCCAGTCCTAACACCCTCCTCACTGTCCAGTCCTAACAACCTCCTCACTGTCCAGTCCTAACACCCTCCTCACTGTTCAGTCCTAACACCCTCCTCACTGTCCAGTCCTAACACCCTCCTCACTGTCCAGTCCTAACACCCACCTCTCTTTCCAGTCCTAACACCCTCCTCACTGTCCAGTCCTAACACCCTCCTTTCTGTCCTGTCCTAACACCCTCCTCACTGTCCAGTCCTAACACCCTCATCACTGTCTAGTCCTAACACCCACCTCTCTTTCCAGTCCTAACACCCTCCTCACTGTCCAGTCCTAACACCCTCCTCACTGTCCAGTCCTAACCCCCTCCTCACTGTCCAGTCCTAACCCCCACCTCACTGTCCAGTCCTAACACCCTCCTCACTGTTCAGTCCTAACACCCTCCTCACTGTCCAGTCCTAACACCCTCCTCACTGTCCAGTCCTAACACCCTCCTCACTGTCCAGTCCTAACACCCTCCTCACTGTCCAGTCCTAACACCCTCCTCTCTGTCCTAACACCCTCCTCACTGTCCAATCCTAACACCCTCCTCACTGTACGGCTCTAACACCCACCTCACTGTCCAGTCCTAACACCCTCCTCACTGTCCAGTCCTAACACCCTCCTCACTGTATGGCTCTAACCCCCTCCTCACTGTCCAGTCCTAACACCCTCCTCACTGTCCAGTCCTAACCCCTCCTCACTGTCCAGTCCTAACACCCTCCTCACTGTATGGCTCTAACCCCCTCCTCACTGTCCAGTCCTAACACCCTCCTCACTGTCCAGTCCTAACACCCTCCTCTCTGTCCTAACACCCTCCTCACTGTCCAGTCCTAACACCCTCCTCACTGTCCAGTCCTAACACCCTCCTCACTGTATGGCTCTAACCCCCTCCTCACTGTCCAGTCCTAACACCCTCCTCACTGTCCAGTCCTAACCCCCTCCTCACTGTCCAGTCCTAACACCCTCCTCACTGTATGGCTCTAACCCCCTCCTCACTGTCCAGTCCTAACACCCTCCTCACTGTCCAGTCCTAACACCCTCCTCTCTGTCCTAACACCCTCCTCACTGTCCAATCCTAACACCCTCCTCACTGTACGGCTCTAACACCCACCTCACTGTCCAGTCCTAACACCCTCCTCACTGTCCAGTCCTAACACCCTCCTCACTGTATGGCTCTAACCCCCTCCTCACTGTCCAGTCCTAACACCCTCCTCACTGTCCAGTCCTAACCCCCTCCTCACTGTCCAGTCCTAACCCCCTCCTCACTGTCCAGTCCTAACACCCTCCTCACTGTATGGCTCTAACACCCACTTCACTGTCCAGTCCTAACACCCTCCTCACTGTCCAGTCCTAACACCCTCCTCACTGTCCAGTCCTAACACCCTCCTCACTGTCCAATCCTAACACCCTCCTCACTGTCCAGTCCTAACACCCACCTCACTGTCCAGTCCTAACACCCTCCTCACTGTCCAGTCCTACACCCTCCTCACTGTCCAATCCTAACACCCTCCTCACTGTCCAATCCTAACACCCTCCTCACTGTCCAGTCCTAACCCCCTCCTCACTGTCCAGTCCTAACCCCCTCCTCACTGTCCAGTCCTAACACCCTCCTCACTGTATGGCTCTAACACCCACTTCACTGTCCAGTCCTAACACCCTCCTCACTGTCCAGTCCTAACACCCTCCTCACTGTCCAGTCCTAACACCCTCCTCACTGTCCAATCCTAACACCCTCCTCACTGTCCAGTCCTAACACCCACCTCACTGTCCAGTCCTAACACCCTCCTCACTGTCCAGTCCTAACACCCTC
>NC_088420.1:9004811-9054811 GCF_034236695.1 Oncorhynchus nerka | reverse complement strand
CTACCAATGTGATGTCTATGTGTATACCTGCAGTAGCTGTATAATATGTGATGTCTATGTGTATACCTGCAGTAGCTGTATAATATATGTGATGTCTATTTGTATACCTGCAGTAGCTGTATAATATATGTGATGTGAAGCTGATAAAAAGGTGTGCTAGGTAAGGTAATAGGTAATTGCAGCAAGGGATGGTTCCCTATCTGGGGCGGCAGCGTAGCCTAGTGGTTAGAGCGTTGGACTAGTAACCGGAAGGTTGCGAGTTCAAACCCCCGAGCTGACAATGTATCAAGTAGCAAGTATCAGGTAGCATGTATCAGGTAGAATGTATCAGGTAGCATGTATCAGGTAGCATGTATCAGGTAGCATGTATCAGGTAGAATGTATCAGGTAGCATGTATCAGGTAGCATGTATCAGGTAGCATGTATCAATTAGAATGTATCAGGTAGAATGTATCAGGTAACATGTATCAGGTAGCAAGTATCAGGTAGCATGTATCAGGTAGCATGTATCAATTAGAATGTAATAGGTAGAATTTATCAGGTAGCATGTTTCAATTAGAATGTAATAGGTAGAATGTATCAGGTAACATGTATCAATTAGAATGTATCAGGTAGCATCTATCAGGTAGCATGTATCAGGTAGCATCTATCATGTAGAATGTATCAGGTAGCATGTATCAGGTAGCATGTATCAATTAGAATGTATCAGGTAGCATGTTTCAATTAGAATGTAATAGGTAGAATGTATCAGGTAGCATGTATCAATTATAATGTAATAGGTAGAATGTATCACGTAGCATGTATCAGGTAGCATGTATCAGGTAGCATGTATCAGGTAGCATGTTTCAGGTAACATGTTTCAATTAGAATGTAATAGGTAGAATGTATCACGTAGCATGTATCAGGTAGCATGTATCAGGTAGCATGTATCAGGTAGCATGTTTCAGGTAACATGTTTCAATTAGAATGTAATAGGTAGAATGTATCACGTAGCATGTATCAGGTAGCATGTATCAGTGCTATTGCTGACATTAAAGTGTGTTTCACCTCATTTTGCTTTCTGTATTCACACAGAACGGCATGGGAGTAGTTTCATGCCTCATTTCATTATCTCCCTATTAATAGGCTCTTTAGATGGAGCAGATTACACACACACACACACACACACACACACACACACACACACACACACACACTCCCCTCGACTGTGGGATGATATTAATCAGATCCCTTCTAATCTCCTGGCTTCAGTGTTTGTTTCCAGCTCTCTCTCCGTAGCGTCTAGCGGGGAGAACAGGCAGCACCAGAGAACAGGCAGCACCAGAGAACAGGCAGCACCAGAGAACAGGCAGCACCAGAGAACAGACAGCACCAGAGAACAGGCAGCACCAGAGAACAGGCAGCACCAGAGAACAGGCTGAACAGGCATCACCAGAGAACAGGCTGAACAGGCATCACCAGAGAACAGACAGCACCAGAGAACAGGCAGCACCAGAGAACAGACAGCACCAGAGAACAGGCAGCACCAGAGAACAGGCAGCACCAGAGAACAGGCAGCACCAGAGAACAGACAGCACCAGAGAACAGGCAGCACCAGAGAACAGACAGCACCAGAGAACAGGCAGCACCATAGAACAGGCAGCACCATAGAAAAGGCAGCACCATAGAACAGGCAGCACCATAGAACAGGCAGCACCATAGAACAGGCAGCACCAGAAAACAGGCTGAACAGGCATCATTATGGATGATGTTATGGATGATGTTACCGGCAAATTATTTAGATCATCAACCCTCCAAATCTCTCATCCCACCCACCCAGCCTCCCCTCACACCCTCCCCCTCCCACCCACCCACCCACCCAGCCTCCCCTCTCACCCCTCCCCTCTCACCCCCCCTCACACCCTCCCCCTCCCAGCCTCCCACCCAGCCTCCCACCCACCCACCCAGCCTCCCCTCTCACATCCAAAAACACAAGGGCCCCTGCTCCTTTGTTTAGCAGGAGGTGGGAGAAGTTAAGCCCTTTTCCAGGTGGGACTGAGAGGGGTCGATGAGGAGGGGGAGGAGGAGAGGTAGGGGTGAGAAGGGGGGGTTGGTTGGGTCTGAGATTGTGATGAGATCAGATGTGAAAATGCAACTGATATGGTAATATGTGTTTGACGAACAGCCAAGTACATAACAATTCCGTCAATCATTCCTGATAGAAAGCATCAGCCCTAGAGGTCTGTGTTTGATAGGGGGAACCGGTGTCCACAGTAGGCTAGGGGGAGCGTATCACATGGTCTTGAAATAATGGTAAACTACCGGAGTGAGAAGGTGCAAGTTACGAAGGGGAAACGGTGAGAAAAGTCCCATGGTTGACCAACAAACACACACACACAGAATATTTAACCTGCTTTCTTAGGTATGTGTGTGTGTTTGCCTGTTCCCTCTGTTCCCCTACCTCACCTCTCACCCCCCCCCACACACTTCTATTCAATTCCCCTCAACGTCCTCCCCCACATCAGCCTCCCTCCTCCCCATACCGCAGCCTCTCCCCTCTGTAACTCACCCAAGCTGAGAAATCCTCCCAACCTCTTCTCTCCCTCACCCAGCCCCCCCACAGACTCCCTCTCTCCGGTAGTCAGACACCCCTCCTCCTCTCTCCATCAACCTCCTGCCCCCCCCACCCCTTGGATACTCACCCAAGCTGAACAGAACAAGGAACTTGAGGCAGACGAACTCCCTCTGGTCCAGCTGCAGGGAGCGCAGCTTGCCCACCAGCTCCTGAGCGTGGCTCATCAGGTTGTTTAGAGAGGCTCCGGCTTGGGAGGCAATTACAGCATAATCCACCTTGCAGGAGAGGGCACACACACACACACACACACACACACACACACACACACACACACACACACACACACACACACACACACACACACACACAGACACACACACACACACACACACACACACACACACACACACACACACACACACACACATTTCATTGTCTAATTTATTTCCTCTACGGAATGACAGGAGCAAACTTTGCACGTTACACTTTGATTTAGTAAATATCATCCAAGCAGTACCCTAATAGCATGTTGTAGCCCAAGCAGTACTATAATAGCATGTTGTAGCCCAAGCAGTACTATAATAGCATGTTGTAGCCCAAGCAGTACCCTAATAGCATGTTGTAGCCCAAGCAGTACTATAATAGCATGTTGTAGCCCAAGCAGTACTATAATAGCATGTTGTAGCCCAAGCAGTACTATAATAGCATGTTGTAGCCCAAGCAGTATTATAATAGCATGTTGTAGCCCAAGCAGTACTATAATAGCATGTTGTAGCCCAAGCAGTACCCTAATAGCATGTTGTAGCCCAAGCAGTATTATAATAGCATGTTGTAGCCCAAGCAGTACTATAATAGCATGTTGTAGCCCAAGCAGTACTATAATAGCATGTTGTAGCCCAAGCAGTACTATAATAGCATGTTGTAGCCCAAGCAGTACCCTAATAGCATGTTGTAGCCCAAGCAGTACTATAATAGCATGTTGTAGCCCAAGCAGTACCCTAATAGCATGTTGTAGCCCAAGCAGTACCCTAATAGCATGTTGTAGCCCAAGCAGTATTATAATAGCATATTGTAGCCCAAGCAGTACTATAATAGCATGTTGTAGCCCAAGCAGTACCCTAATAGCATGTTGTAGCCCAAGCAGTACCCTAATAGCATGTTGTAGCCCAAGCAGTACTATAATAGCATGTTGTAGCCCAAGCAGTACCCTAATATCATGTTGTAGCCCAAGCAGTACTATAATAGCATGTTGTAGCCCAAGCAGTACCCTAATAGCATGTTGTAGCCCAAGCAGTACTATAATAGCATGTTGTAGCCCAAGCAGTACTATAATAGCATGTTGTATCCCAAGCAGTACTATAATAGAATGTTGTAGCCCAAGCAGTATTATAATAGCATATTGTAGCCCAAGCAGTACCCTAATAGCATGTTGTAGCCCAAGCAGTACCCTAATAGCATGTTGTAGCCCAAGCAGTACCATAATAGCATGTTGTAGCCCAAGCAGTACCATAATAGCATGTTGTAGCCCAAGCAGTACCCTAATAGCATGTTGTAGCCCAAGCAGTACTATAATAGCATGTTGTAGCCCAAGCAGTACTATAATAGCATGTTGTAGCCCAAGCAGTACTATAATAGCATGTTGTAGCCCAAGCAGTACTATAATAGCATGTTGTAGCCCAAGCAGTACCCTAATAGCATGTTGTAGCCCAAGCAGTACTATAATAGCATGTTGTAGCCCAAGCAGTACCCTAATATCATGTTGTAGCCCAAGCAGTACTATAATAGCATGTTGTAGCCCAAGCAGTACCCTAATAGCATGTTGTAGCCCAAGCAGTACTATAATAGCATGTTGTAGCCCAAGCAGTACTATAATAGCATGTTGTATCCCAAGCAGTACTATAATAGAATGTTGTAGCCCAAGCAGTATTATAATAGCATATTGTAGCCCAAGCAGTACCCTAATAGCATGTTGTAGCCCAAGCAGTACCCTAATAGCATGTTGTAGCCCAAGCAGTACCATAATAGCATGTTGTAGCCCAAGCAGTACCATAATAGTTTGTAGCAGTACCATAAATAGCATGTTGTAGCCAAGCAGTACCATAATAGCATGTTGTAGCCCAAGCAGTACCCTAATAGCATGTTGTAGCCCAAGCAGTACTATAATAGCATGTTGTAGCCCAAGCAGTACTATAATAGCATGTTGTAGCCCAAGCAGTACTATAATAGCATGTTGTAGCCCAAGCAGTACTATAATAGCATGTTGTAGCCCAAGCAGTACCCTAATAGCATGTTGTAGCCCAACCCTAATAGCATGTACTATAATAGCATGTTGTAGCAGTACCAAGCAGTACCCTAATAGCATGTTGTAGCCCAAGCAGTACTATAATAGCATGTTGTAGCCCAAGCAGTACTATAATAGCATGTTGTAGCCCAAGCAGTACTATAATAGCATGTTGTAGCCCAAGCAGTACTATAATAGCATGTTGTAGCCCAAGCAGTACTATAATAGCATGTTTGTAGCCCAAGCAGTACCCTAATATCATGTTGTAGCCCAAGCAGTACTATAATAGCATGTTGTAGCCCAAGCAGTACCCTAATAGCATGTTGTAGCCCAAGCAGTACCCTAAATAGCATGTTGTAGCCCAAGCAGTATTATAATAGCATATTGTAGCCCAAGCAGTACTATAATAGCATGTTGTAGCCCAAGCAGTACCCTAATAGCATGTTGTAGCCCAAGCAGTACCATAATAGCATGTTGTAGCCCAAGCAGTACTATAATAGCATGTTGTAGCCCAAGCAGTACCCTAATAGCATGTTGTAGCCCAAGCAGTACTATAATAGCATGTTGTAGCCCAAGTACTATAATAGTTGTAGCCCTAATAGCATGTTGTAGCCCAAGCAGTACTATAATAGCATGTTGTAGCCCAAGCAGTACTATAATAGCATGTTGTATCCCAAGCAGTACTATAATAGAATGTTGTAGCCCAAGCAGTATTATAATAGCATATTGTAGCCCAAGCAGTACCCTAATAGCATGTTGTAGCCCAAGCAGTACCCTAATAGCATGTTGTAGCCCAAGCAGTACCATAATAGCATGTTGTAGCCCAAGCAGTACCATAATAGCATGTTGTAGCCCAAGCAGTACCCTAATAGCATGTTGTAGCCCAAGCAGTACTATAATAGCATGTTGTAGCCCAAGCAGTACTATAATAGCATGTTGTAGCCCAAGCAGTACTATAATAGCATGTTGTAGCCCAAGCAGTACTATAATAGCATGTTGTAGCCCAAGCAGTACCTAATAGCATGTTGTAGCCCAAGCAGTACCATAATAGAATGTTGTAGCCCAAGCAGTACCATAATAGCATGTTGTAGCCCAAGCAGTACCCTAATAGCATGTTGTAGCCCAAGCAGTACTATAATGTTGTAGCCCAAGCATGTTGTAGCCCAAGCAGTACTATAATAGCATGTTGTAGCCCAAGCAGTACTATAATAGCATGTTGTAGCCCAAGCAGTACTATAATAGCATGTTGTAGCCCAAGCAGTACTATAATAGCATGTTGTAGCCCAAGCAGTACTATAATAGCATGTTGTAGCCCAAGCAGTACCCTAATAGCATGTTGTAGCCCAAGCAGTACTATAATAGCATGTTGTAGCCCAAGCAGTACCCTAATAGCATGTTGTAGCCCAAGCAGTACTATAATAGCATGTTGTAGCCCAAGCAGTACTATAATAGCATGTTGTAGCCCAAGCAGTACTATAATAGCATGTTGTAGCCCAAGCAGTACTATAATAGCATGTTGTAGCCCAAGCAGTACTATAATAGCATGTTGTAGCCCAAGCAGTACTATAATAGCATGTTGTAGCCCAAGCAGTACCCTAATAGCATGTTGTAGCCCAAGCAGTACCATAATAGCATGTTGTAGCCCAAGCAGTACTATAATAGCATGTTGTAGCCCAAGCAGTACTATAATAGCATGTTCTAGCCCAAGCAGTATTATAACAGCATGTTGTAGCCCAAGCAGTACTATAATAGCATGTTGTAGCCCAAGCAGTACTATAATAGCATGTTGTAGCCCAAGCAGTACTATAATAGCATGTTGTAGCCCAAGCAGTACCCTAATAGCATGTTGTAGCCCAAGCAGTACCCTAATAGCATGTTGTAGCCCAAGCAGTACCATAATAGCATGTTGTAGCCCAAGCAGTACTATAATAGCATGTTGTAGCCCAAGCAGTACTATAATAGCATGTTGTAGCCCAAGCAGTATTATAATAGCATGTTGTAGCCCAAGCAGTACTATAATAGCATGTTGTAGCCCAAGCAGTACTATAATAGCATGTTGTAGCCCAAGCAGTGCTATAATAGCATGTTGTAGCCCAAGCAGTACTATAATAGCATGTTGTAGCCCAAGCAGTACTATAATAGCATGTTGTCGCCCAAGCAGTACTATAATAGCATGTTTTAGCCCAAGCAGTACTATAATAGCATGTTGTAGCCCAAGCAGTACTATAATAGCATGTTGTAGCCCAAGCAGTACTCTAATAGCATGTTGTAGCCCAAGCAGTACCCTAATAGCATGTTGTAGCCCAAGCAGTACCATAATAGCATGTTGTAGCCCAAGCAGTACTATAATAGCATGTTGTAGCCCAAGCAGTACTATAATAGCATGTTGTAGCCCAAGCAGTACTATAATAGCATGTTGTAGCCCAAGCAGTACTATAATAGCATGTTGTAGCCCAAGCAGTACTATAATAGCATGTTGTAGCCCAAGCAGTACTATAATAGCATGTTGTAGCCCAAGCAGTACCCTAATAGCATGTTGTAGCCCAAGCAGTACCTATATAGCATGTTGTAGCCCAAGCAGTACCATAATAGCATGTTGTAGCCCAAGCAGTACTATAATAGCATGTTGTAGCCCAAGCAGTACTATAATAGCATGTTGTAGCCCAAGCAGTACTATAATAGCATGTTGTAGCCCAAGCAGTACTATAATAGCATGTTGTAGCCCAAGCAGTACTATAATAGCATGTTGTAGCCAGTACTATAATAGCATGTTGTAGCTACTATAATAGCATGTTGTAGCCCAAGCAGTGCTATAATAGCATGTTGTAGCCCAAGCAGTACTATAATAGCATGTTGTAGCCCAAGCAGTACTATAATAGCATGTTTTCGCCCAAGCAGTACTATAATAGCATGTTTTAGCCCAAGCAGTACTATAATAGCATGTTGTAGCCCAAGCAGTACCCTAATAGCATGTTGTAGCCTAAGCAGTACCCTAATAGCACGTTGTAGCCCAATCAGTACTATAATAGCATGTTGTAGCCCAAGCAGTACTGTAATAGCATGTTCTAGCCCAAGCAGTACTATAATAGCATGTTGTAGCCCAAGCAGTACTATAATAGCATGTTGTAGCCCAAGCAGTACTATAATAGCATGTTGTCGCCCAAGCAGTACTATAATAGCATGTTGTAGCCCAAGCAGTACTATAATAGCATGTTGTAGCCCAAGCAGTACTATAATAGCATGTTGTAGCCCAAGCAGTACTATAATAGCATGTTGTAGCCCAAGCAGCACTATAATAGCATGTTGTAGCCCAAGCAGTACCCTAATAGCATTTTGTAGCCCAAGCAGTACCCTAATAGCATGTTGTAGCCCAAGCAGTACTGTAATAGCATGTTGTAGCCCAAGCAGTACTGTAATAGCATGTTGTAGCCCAAGCAGTACTATAATAGCATGTTGTAGCCCAAACAGTACTATAATAGCATGGTGTACCCCAAGCAGTACTATAATAGCATGTTGTAGCCCAAACAGTACTATAATAGCATGGTGTACCCCAAGCAGTACTATAATAGCATGTTGTAGCCCAAGCAGTACCCTAATAGCATGTTGGGTAATGGCGTGTGTATATAGATTGTGTATAGGCTTGTCTCCCACATGAATCGTCTCTTTGTGCCAGACTGGGTTCAAATGACTTCTGTTTCTTTTTCCCCTATTTTCTCAGGATTTATTTATTTGTATGTGTTATGTTATGTTATGTATGTATGTATGTATGTATGTATGTATGTATGTATGTATGTATGTATGTATGTATGTATGTATGTATGTATGCATGTATGCATGCATGCATGCATGTGTGTGCGTGTGTGTGTATATACAGGATGTACAGTGAGGGAACAAAGTATTTGATCCCCTGCTGATTCTGTACATTTGCCCACTGACAAAGAAATGATCAGTCTATAATTTTAATGGCAGGTTTATTTGAACAGTGAGAGACAAAATAACAACAAAAAAATCCAGAAAAACACGTCAAAAATGTTATAAATTGTTTTGCATTTTAATGAGGGAAATAAGTATTTGACCCCCTCTCAATCAGAAAGATTTCTGGCTCCCAGGTGTCTTTTATACAGGTAACGAGCTGAGATTAGGAGCACACTCTTAAAGGGAGTGCTCCTAATCTCAGTTTGTTACCTGTATAAAAGACACCTGTCCACAGAAGCAATCAATCAATCAGATTCCAAGCTCTCCACCATGGCCAAGACCAAAGAGCTCTCCAAGGATGTCAGGGACAAGATTGTAGACCTACACAAGGCTGGAATGGGCTACAAGACCATCGCCAAGCAGCTTGGTGAGAAGTTGACAACAGTTGGTGTGATTATTCGCAAATGGAAGAAACACAAAATAACTGTCAATCTCCCTCAGCCTGGGGCTCCATGCAAGATCTCACCTCGTGGAGTTGCAATGATCATGAGAACGGTGAGGAATCAGCCCAGAACTACACGGGAGGATCTTGTCAATGATCTCAAGGCAGCTGGGACCATAGTCACCAAGAAACCAGTTGGTAACACACTACGCCGTGAAGGACTGAAATCCTGCAGCGCCCGCAGGGTCCCCCTGCTCAAGAAAGCACATATACATGCCCGTCTGAAGTTTGCCAATGAACATCTGAATGATTCTGATGACAACTGGGTGAAAGTGTTGTGGTCAGATGAGACCAAAATGGAGCTCTTTGGCATCAACTCAACTTGCCGAGTTTGGAGGAGGAGGAATGCTGCCTATGACCCCAAGAACACCATCCCTACCGTCAAACATGGAGGTGAAAACATTATGCTTTTGGGGTGTTTTTCTGTTAAGGAGACGGGACAACTTCACCGCATCAAAGGGACGATGGACGGGGCCATGTATCGTCAAATCTTGGGTGAGAACCTCCTTCCCTCAGCCAGGGCATTCAAAATGGGTCCTGGTTGGGTATTCCAGCATGACAATGACCCAAAACACACGGTCAAGGCAACTCCTATACAGTGTATACTGAAGTTGAGGTGAGAAACATGTGTTGTGTGGATGAATGAACATCTTTTGGAAAGTAAAAACGATTGGATTTTCTCAATTGGCATCTTCTACTTGACAGACAGCTCAGATGATGTCTTTAGTATGATGTCATAAGATGTCCTTACTATGATGTCATAAGATGTCCTTACTATGATGTCAGAAGATTCCTTACTATGATGTCAGATGTCCTTACTATGATGTCAGAAGATTCCTTACTATGATGTCAATGTCCTTACTATGATGTCAGATGTCCTTACTATGATGTCAGATGTCCTTACTATGATGTCAGATGTCCTTACTATGCCTTCTCTCTCTCTCCTTTGTTGTCTACCATGCTTTGTCGTCATGCGCGGCAGGTAGCCTAGTGTTTAGAGCGTCGAACTAGTAACTGAAAGATTGCAAGATCGAATCCACGAGCTGACAAGGTATAAATCAGTCATTCTGCCCCCCTGAACAAGGCAGTTAACCCACGGTTCCTAGGCTGTCATTGAAAATAATAATTAGTTCTTCACTGACATGCCTCGTTGAATAAAAATTGTGTTGCTGCTGTGCCATGTCGTTGTCTTAGGGTCTCTCCTTGTGTTGTGTTGTCTCTCTTGTCGTGAAGTGTGTTTTGGCTGTATTTTTATTGAATTCATTTTCATTTTTAATCCCAGCCCCCATGGTACTCAGTGATGTGTTGTTTTTGAATTTGCCCCAAACAAAATACTTTGTATTCAAGACAGTATTACTATAGTGCTTTGTTTCAAACAGGATTTTGGAATATTTTTTATTCTGTACAGGATTCCTTTTTTCCCTACTAACAATAAGGTTAGTATTGTGTACAGGATTCCTTTTTCCCCTACTAACAATAAGGTTAGTATTGTGGAGTAACCACCATGTTGTTGAACCCTCCTCAGTTTTCTCCTTTCACAGCCATTAAACTGTGTAACTGTTTTAAAGTCACTATTGGTCTCATGTTGAAATCAACTGAGTTACTGTAGTAAGGACGCCTGTGTCTTTGTAGTGAGTTTGCCAATCTACCAATAGGTGTCCTTCTTTGCGAGGCATTGGAAAACCTCTTTGTGGTTTAATCTGTGTTTGAAATTCACGGCTCGACTGAGGGACCTTACAGATTATTGTATGTGTGGGGTACAGAGATGAGGGACCTTACAGATTATTGTATGTGTGGGGTACAGAGATGAGGGACCTTACAGATTATTGTATGTGTAGGGTACAGAGATGAGGGACCTTACAGATTATTGTATGTGTGGGGTACAGAGATGAGGGACCTTACAGATTACTGTATGTGTAGGGTACAGAGATGAGGGACCTTACAGATTATTGTATGTGTAGGGTACAGAGATGAGGGACCTTACAGATTATTGTATGTGTGGGGTACAGAGATGAGGGACCTTACAGATTATTGTATGTGTAGGGTACAGAGATGAGGGACCTTACAGATTATTGTATGTGTGGGGTACAGAGATGAGGGACCTTACAGATTATTGTATGTGTAGGGTACAGAGATGAGGGACCTTACAGATTATTGTATGTGTAGGGTACAGAGATGAGGGACCTTACAGATTATTGTATGTGTGGGGGTACAGAGATGAGGGACTTTACAGATTATTGTATGTGTGGGGGTACAGAGATGAGGGACCTTACAGATAATTGTATGTGTGGGGTACAGAGATGAGGTAGTCGTTAAAAAATCACGTTAAACACTGTTATTTCACACATATTGAGTTCAATGCAATTTATTACGTGACTTTTTTAAAACTTCTGAACTAATTGAGGCTTGCCATAACAAAGGGGTTGAATACTTATTGACTCAAGAAATGTCAGCTTTTAATTTGATATTAATCAGTAAAACGGTCTAAAAACATAATTCCACTTTGACATTATGGGGTTTTGTGTTACAAAAAAAACAAATGTAAGCAATTTTAAATTCAGACTGTAACACAACAAAATGTGGGAAAGGTCAAAGGTGTGAACACTTTCTGAAGACACTGTATTGTATCTTAGATATAGGTTTTACATACAAACTTTACATGTCCACACTCACATAGGCTTAGCAAAAATAACATGGTTGCTGTGGTCGAATGTTTTGGTAGCCTGATTTCAGATGTGTCCGTATAAACAGGATTATTATGGAAATCGTTATTCTTGTAAAGCATGCAAACTTTTAATACAAACTATTATATTAATCTGACTGGAGAGAGTGGGAGAAAAAGGAGAGACAGAGAGGGAGAGAGAGATGGAGAGGAGAGAGAGAGAGAGAGACGGAGAGAGATGGAGAGGAGAGAGACAGAGAGAGAGAGAGAGAGAGACGGAGAGAGATGGAGAGGAGAGAGACAGAGAGAGAGAAACGGAGAGAGATGGAGAGGAGAGAAACAGAGAGAGAGAGACGGAGAGAGATGGAGAGGAGAGAGACAGAGAGAGAGAAACGGAGAGAGATGGAGAGGAGAGAAACAGAGAGAGAGAGACGGAGAGAGATGGAGAGGAGAGAGACAGAGAGAGAGAGAGACAGAGAGAAGAGAGAGGAGAGAGGGAGACAGAGAGAGAGAGAGAAAGAGACAGAAAGAGACAGAGACAGAAAGAGGCAGAGAGAGAGTGCATGTTCACCTCTCTCCTTCTCCCTCCTCTCCCCTTCCTATCTCCAGCCCCCTCTTCTCCCCTCCTCTGCATCTGGATGCAGGGGTCGGGGAGAGAGAGGGACGAGGGGTGAGAGGGGCGAGGGGTGAGAGCGTGTGAGCCCCCCCTGGAGGTCCCCCAGGCCCGCCCCTCCTCATGGTCTGGCCCCGTGGCACACCGCAAGCCCTTTCAGGTGCACTTAATATCTGCAGCAGCAGCAGATTTGTCTGGGAGGCAAGTCTATAGCTGCCACTCACAGGAGTCTGGCCATATTACATTTTAATATTTATTGACAAACATTAGCATAATTGACTGTGCCAGGGTTTCTTGGGGAAGGTAGAGGGAGGGGTAGGGCTGTTTCTCTGGGAAGGTAGACGGCTGAGGGAGGGGAGAGGATAGGGCTTCCCCCTAAGCTCAGGAAGGTAGACAGGCTGAGGGAGGGAAGAGAATAGTGTTGTTTCTCTGGGAAGGTAGACAGGCTGAAGGAGGGACGAGAATAGTGTTGTTTCTCTGGGAAGGTAGACGGCTGAGGGAGGGGAGAGAATATTGTTGTTTCTCTGGGAAGGTAGACAGGCTGAAGGAGGGGAGAGAATAGTGTTGTTTCTCTGGGAAGGTAGAAGGCTGAGGGAGGGGAGAGAATAGTGTTGTTTCTCTGGGAAGGTAGACGGCTGAGGGAGGGGAGAGAATAGTGTTGTTTCTCTGGGAAGGTAGAAGGCTGAGGGAGGGGAGAGAATAGTGTTGTTTCTCTGGGAAGGTAGACAGGCTGAAGGAGGGACGAGAATAGTGTTGTTTCTCTGGGAAGGTAGACGGCTGAGGGAGGGGAGAGAATAGGGCTGCCCCTTAAACTCAGGAAGGTAGACGGCTGAGGGAGGGGAGAGAATAGGGCTGCCCCTTAAACTCAGGAAGGTAGACGGCTCAGGGAGGGGAGAGAATAGGGTTGTTTCTCTGGGAAGGTAGACGGCTGAGGGAGGGGAGAGAATAGGGCTGCCCCTTAAACTCAGGAAGGTAGACGGCTCAGGGAGGGGAGAGAATAGTGTTGTTTCTCTGGGAAGGTAGACAGGCTGAGGGAGGGGAGAGAATAGTGTTGTTTCTCTGGGAAGGTAGACAGGCTGAAGGAGGGACGAGAATAGTGTTGTTTCTCTGGGAAGGTAGACGGCTGAGGGAGGGGAGAGAATAGGGCTGCCCCTTAAACTCAGGAAGGTAGACGGCTGAGGGAGGGGAGAGAATAGGGCTGCCCCTTAAACTCAGGAAGGTAGACGGCTGAGGGAGGGGAGAGAATAGGGCTGCCCCTTAAACTCAGGAAGGTAGACGGCTCAGGGAGGGGAGAGAATAGGGTTGTTTCTCTGGGAAGGTAGACGGCTGAGGGAGGGGAGAGAATAGGGCTGCCCCTTAAACTCAGGAAGGTAGACGGCTCAGGGAGGGGAGAGAATAGTGTTGTTTCTCTGGGAAGGTAGACAGGCTGAGGGAGGGGAGAGAATAGTGTTGTTTCTCTGGGAAGATAGACAGGCTGAAGGAGGGACGAGAATAGTGTTGTTTCTCTGGGAAGGTAGACGGCTGAGGGAGGGGAGAGAATAGTGTTGTTTCTCTGGGAAGGTAGAAGGCTGAGGGAGGGGAGAGAATAGTGTTGTTTCTCTGGGAAGGTAGACAGGCTGAGGGAGGGGAGAGAATAGTGTTGTTTCTCTGGGAAGGTTGAGGGAGGGCAGAGAATAGTGTTGTTTCTCTGGGAAGGTAGACGGCTGAGGGAGGGGAGAGAATAGTGTTGTTTCTCTGGGAAGGTAGACGGCTGAGGGAGGGGAGAGAATAGGGCTGCCCCTTAAACTCAGGAAGGTAGACGGCTGAGGGAGGGGAGAGAATAGGGCTGCCCCTTAAACTCAGGAAGGTAGACGGCTCAGGGAGGGGAGAGAATAGGGTTGTTTCTCTGGGAAGGTAGACGGCTGAGGGAGGGGTCCTCGCAAGTCGCATTAATGAAATATGATGAGTAGAATGTTTTAAATCATCAGGAGGATTCAGAGATGCACGCCAGCTTTTCCTTCTCCTCCTCACGTCATCTCTCTGTCTCTCTTCTGTCTCTCTCTCTTGCTCTCTCGCTCTCTCTCTCCATCTCTCCCTCTGTCTCCTGTCTCTCTCTCGCCCTCTCTTCACTGTCTCTCTCCCTCTCTGTCTCCCTCTCTCTCTCCCTCTCTCTCTGTCTCTCTCCTGTCTCTCCCTCTCTCTCTCGGTCTCTCCATATCTCTCTCTCGGTCTCTCCATCTGTCTCCATCTCTCCATCTCTCTCTGTCTCTCCATCTCTCTCTGTGTCTCCACCTATCCCTCTCTGTCTCCCTCTCTCTCTCCCTCTCTCTCTGTCTCTCTCCTGTCTCTCCCTCTCTCTCTCGGTCTCTCCATATCTCTCTCTCGGTCTCTCCATCTCTCTCTGTCTCTCCATCTCTCTCTGTGTCTCCACCTCTCCATCTCTCCATCTCTCTCTCCATCTCTCTCTCTCTCTCTCTCTGTCTCTCCCTCTCTCTGTCTCTCCATATCTCCCTCTCTCTCTCTGTCTTTCCATATCGCTCTCTTTCCATCTCTCTCTCTGTCTCTTCATATCTCCCTCTCTCTCTCCTGTCTCTCTCCTGTCTCTCCCTCTCTCTCTCTGTCTCTCCATATCTCCCTCTCTCTCTCTGTCTTTCCATATCGCTCTCTTTCCATCTCTCTCTGTGTCTCTTCATATCTCCCTCTCTCTCTCCTGTCTCTCTCCTGTCTCTCCCTCTCTCTCTCGGTCTCTCCATATCTCCCCCTCTCTCTCTGTCTTTCCATATCGCTCTCTTTCCATCTCTCTCTCTGTCTCTTCATATCTCCCTCTCTCTCTCCTGTCTCTCTCTCTCTCTCTCTCTCAGAATATCTATTTTCTCCTCTCTTTTTCCATCTCTCTCTCTCTCTCTCTCTCTCCCCCTCTTCGTCTCCCTCAATCCTTTTTTGAGGTGGTGGAAATGATGAGTCAGTGAAAAGTCAACACCCCCTCCCTCCTAAGGTGTCAATCAATTTATAGAAAACCATCTGTGCATGAAATAACTTCAATGAAGGATTGGACTCTTGATGTCAATGCCTTGGGTTATGGCTTCCTAGCCTTAAGTAAAAACTATTTTTGTGACTAATTTGATTTGTCACATGCCCCGAATACAACGGATGTAGACTTTACCGTAAACAGCTTGCTTACAAACTCTTCCCAACGATGCAAAGTTAAACAAATAACAATAAAAAAAAAAAATACACAAGAATGGAGCTAAATACAGGAAGTACCAGATCAATGTGGAGCTATATACAGGAAGTACCAGATCAATGTGGAGCTATATACAGGAAGTACCAGATCAATGTGGAGCTAAATACAGGAAGTACCAGATCAATGTGGAGCTATATACAGGAAGTACCAGATCAATGTGGAGCTAAATACAGGAAGTACCAGTACCAGATCAATGTGGAGCTATATACAGGAAGTACCAGATCAATGTGGAGCTATATACAAAGTACAGATCAATGAAGTACCAGTACCAGATCAATGTGGAGCTATATACAGGAAGTTCAATGTGGAGCTATATACAGGAAGTACCAGTACCAGATCAATGTGGAGCTATATACAGGAAGTACCAGATCAATGTGGAGCGATATACAGGAAGTACCAGTACCAGATCAATGTGGAGCAATATACAGGAAGTACCAGTACCAGATCAATGTGGAGCTATATACAGGAAGTACCAGATCAATGTGGAGCTATATACAGGGAGTACCAGTACCAGATCAATGTGGAGCTATATACAGGAAGGATCAATGTGGAGCTATATACAATCAATGTGGAGCTATATACAGATCAATGTGGAGAACAGGAGAACCAGTACCAGATCAATGTGGAGCTAAATACAGGAAGAACCAGTACCAGATCAATGTGGAGCTAAATACAGGAAGTACCAGTATCAGATCAATGTGGAGCTATATACAGGGAGAACCAGTACCAGATCAATGTGGAGCGATATACAGGGAGAACCAGTACCAGATCAATGTGGAGCTATATACAGGGAGAACCAGTACCAGATCAATGTGGAGCTATATACAGGGAGTACCAGTAAATCACTATTTTACCAGATCAATGTGGAGCTATATACAGGGTACCAGATCACAGCCCAATCAATGTGGAGCTATATACAGGAAGTACCAGATCAATGTGGAGCTATATACAGGAAGTACCAGTACCAGATCAATGTGGAGCTATATACAGGAAGTACCAGATCAATGTGGAGCTAAATACAGGAAGTACCAGTACCAGATCAATGTGGAGCTATATACAGGAAGTACTCAATGTTCCCAGATCAATGAGCTGGAAGTACCAACCAGATCAATAGCTAATACAGGAAGTACCAGATCAATGTGGAGCTATATACAGGATACCAACCAGATCAATGTGGAGCTATATAAGGAAGTACAGATCAATGTGGAATGGAGTACCAGTAAGATCAATGTGGAGCAGGAAGTACCAGATCAATGTGGAGCTATATACAGGAAGTACCAGATCAATGTGGAGCTATATACAGGGAGTAGTACCAGATCAATGTGGAGCTAGCCAGATCAATGTGGATACAGGAGTACCAGTACCAGATCAATGTGGAGCTATATACAGGAGAACCAGATCAATGTGGAGCTATAGTACCAGATCAGATCAATGTGGAGCTAAATACAGGAAGAACCAGTACCAGATCAATGTGGAGCTAAATACAGAAGTCAGTATCAGATCAATGGGAGCTAATACAGGAGAACCAGTACCAGATCAATGTGGAGCGATATACAGGAGAACCAGTACCAGATCAATGTGGAGCTATATACAGGAGAACCAGTACCAGATCAATGTGGAGCAGGAGAACCAGTACCAGATCAATGTGGAGCTATATACAGTACCTGATCAATGTGGAGTACCAGTACCAGATCAATGTGAAGCTAGCTACCAGATCAATGTGGAGCTAGGAGTACCAGTACCAGATCAATGTGGAGCTATATACAGGGAGAACCAGTACCAGATCAATGTGGAGCTATATACAGGGAGTACCAGTACCAGATCAATGTGGAGCAATATACAGGGAGAACCAGTACCAGATCAATGTGGAGCTATATACAGGGAGAACCAGTACCAGATCAATGTGGAGCTAAATACAGGAAGTACCAGTATCAGATCAATGTGGAGCTAAATACAGGAAGTACCAGTACCAGATCAATGTGGAGCTATATACAGGAAGTACCAGATCAATGTGGAGCCAGTACCAGATCAATGTGGAGCAATATACAGGAAGACCAGTACCAGTACCAGATCAATGTGGAGCTATATACAAGTACCAGATCAGAAGCAGGAGTACCAGTACCAGATCAATGTGGAGCTATACAGGAAGTACCAGTACCAGATCAATGTGGAGGGATCAATGTGGAGCTAACCAGTACCAGATCAATGTGGAGCTACAGGAAGTATATCAGATCAATGTGGAGCTATATACAGGGAGAACCAGTACCAGATCAATGTGGAGCTATATACAGGGAGAACCAGTACCAGATCAATGAGCTATATACAGGGGAGAACCAGTACCAGATCAATGTGGAGTACCAGTACTATATACAGATCAATGTGGAGCTATATACAGGGAGTACCAGTACCAGATCAATGTGGAGCTATATACAGGAGTACCAGTACCAGATCAATGTGGAGCTATATACAGGGAGAACCAGTACCAGATCAATGTGGAGTACCAATATACAGGGAGAACCAGTACCAGATCAGATCAATGTGGAGCTATATATCAATGGTATCAGATCAATGTGGAGCTAAATACAGGAAGTACCAGTACCAGATCAATGTGGAGCTATATACAGGAAGTACCAGATCAATGTGGAGCTATATACAGGAAGTACCAGATCAATGTGGAGCTATATACAGGAAGTACCAGATCAATGTGGAGCTATATACAGGAAGTACCAGTAATGTGGAGCTATATACAGGAACCAGTACCAGATCAATGTGGAGCTATATACAGGAAGTACCAGATCAATGTGGAGCCAGGATCAATCAATGTGGAGCTATATACAGGGTACCAGATACTATATACAGGATCAATGTGGAGCTATATACAGGAGTACCAGATCAATGTGGAGCTAAATACAGGAAGAACCAGTACCAGATCAATGTGGAGCTAAATACAGGAAGTACCAGTACCAGATCAATGTGGAGCTAATATACAGTACCAGAAATGTACCAGTACCAGATCAATGTGGAGCTATATACAGGGAGAACCAGTACCAGATCAATGTGGAGCTATATACAGGAAGAACCAGTATATCAATGTGGAGCAGGATACCAGATAATGTGGAGCCAGGGAGAACCAGTACCAGATCAATGTGGAGCTATACAGGGAGAACAGGATCAATGTACCAGTATACCCAGATCAATGTGGAGCTATATACAGGGAGTACCAGTACCAGATCAATGTGGATCAATGTGGAGCTAATACAGGGAGTACCAGTACCAGATCAATGTGGAGCTATATACAGGGAGAACCAGTACCAGATCAATGTGGAGCTATATACAGGGAGTACCAGTACCAGATCAATGTGGAGCAATATACAGGGAGAACCAGTACCAGATCAATGTGGAGCTATATACAGGGAGAACCAGTACCAGATCAATGTGGAGCTAAATACAGGAAGTACCAGTATCAGATCAATGTGGAGCTATATACAGGGAGTGCCAGTACCAGATCAATGTGGAGCTATATACAGGTAGCTATATCAAGATAGATAATAATAAGGTATTTGAGGTAGATATGTACATGAAGGCAGGGTAAAGTGACTAGGCATCAGGATAGATAATAATAAGGTATTTGAGGTAGATATGTACATTAAGGCAGGGTAAAGTGACTAGGCATCAGGATAGATAATAATAAGGTATTTGAGGTAGATATGTACATAAAGGCAGGGTAAAGTGACTAGGCATCAGGATAGATAATAATAAGGTATTAGAGGTAGATATGTACATGAAGGCAGGGTAAAGTGACTAGGCATCAGGATAGATAATAATAAGGTATTTGAGGTAGATATGTACATGAAGGCAGGGTAAAGTGACTAGGCATCAGGATAGATAATAATAAGGTATTTGAGGTAGATATGTACATGAAGGCAGGGTAAAGTGACTAGGCATCAGGATAGATAATAATAAGGTATTTGAGGTAGATATGTACATGAAGGCAGGGTAAAGTGACTAGGCATCAGGATAGATAATAATAAGAGTAACATGAAAAACAGAGTAGCAACAGCAAATGATGTGTGACTGTGTGTGTGTGTGTGTGTGTGTGTGTGTGTGTGTGTGTGTGTGTGTGTGTGTGTGTGTGTGTGTGTGTGTGTGTGTGTGTGTGTGTGTGTGTGTGTGTGTGTGTGTGTTTTGTGTGAGAGTGTCAGTGTAGTGTGTGTGTGAGTGAGTGTGTATGTAATGTGTGTTTAAACGATATATACAGTATAATCTTGTGAGTGTGCAGAGTCTGTGCAAGATAGGGTCAGTGTAAATAGTCCGGGTAAACCATTTAATTAACTATTTAGCAGTCTTATGGCTTAGGGGTAGAAGCCTGTTGGCATTTTTCCTTTTGATTTGCAATACAACTTGGAATTAAAATATTTTTTTGGGGGGGGAGGGTATATCATCTGATTTACACAACATGCCTACCACTTTGAAGATGCAACATATTTCATTTGTGAAACAAACAAGAAATAAGACAACAACAAAACATTTGAGCATGCATAACTATTCAACCTCCCAAAGTCAATACTTTGTAGAGCCACGGTTTGCAGCAATTACAGCTGCAAGTCTCTTGGGGTATGTCTCTATAAACTTGGCACATGTAGCCACTGGGATTTTTTGATTCTTCAAGGCAAAACTGCTCCAGCTCCTTCAAGTTGGATTGTGTACAGCAATGGTGTACAGCAATCTTTAAGTCATACCACAGATTCTCAATTGGATTGAGGTCTGGGCTTTGTTTCCCCTTAAACCATTTGAGTGTTGCTTCAGCAGTATGCGTAGGGTCATTGTCCTGCTGGAAGTTGAATCTCTGTCCCAGTCTCAAATCTCTGGAGGCCTGAAACAGGTTTCCCTCAAGAATTTCCCTGAAATTAGCACCATCCAACATTCCTTCAATTCTTACTAGTTTCCCAGTCCCTGCCGGTGAAACACATCCCCACAGCATGATGCTGCCACCACCATGCTTCACTGTGGGGATGGTATTTTTTTTTGGTTTTTGGATGTTTTTTTTTTTTTTTTTTTTTTTTTTTTTTTAAACTTCCGGGTTGGAGCGATCTGGTCGCATCCGCGCTTCGGTCTGCAGGTTGTATAACTTTTTCATTACATTTCATTACATTTCATTATAGTACAACGGTCTGATTTGTCTAATCTTAGCAATTTCCTCTTAGCTAGCTACATAGTCGTCGTTGTATCAAAGATAATTGCGTAATTATCGTATTTCGTCGTCTCCTATCTGTCCAACACGTTCACCGTCTACCGTAGCACTGTAGTAACTATCACACTCAACTGAACGTCTTGATTAGTGTAGTGTTAGCTAGCTACATAGCTAGCTACATAGTTGTCTTTGCTGTCTTCGTATCCAAGATAATTGTGTAGCTTAGAGTGTGGAGTCTTAGAGTGATAATTGCGTTATTATCGTATTTCGTCGCCCTCCTATCTGCCTAGCAGCTAGCCAGCTAGCATACGTTCACCGGCTACCGTAGCACTGTAGTAACTATCACACTCAACTGAACGACTTGATTAGTGTAGTGTTAGCTAGCTACATAGCTAGCTACATAGTTGTCTTTGCTGTCTTCGTATCCAAGATAATTGTGTAGCTTAGAGTGTGGAGTCTTAGAGTGATAATTGCGTTATTATCGTATTTCGTCGCCCTCCTATCTGCCTAGCAGCTAGCCAGCTAGCATACGTTCACCGGCTACCGTAGCACTGTAGTAACTATCACACTCAACCGAACGACTTGATTAGTGTAGTATTAGATAGCTACATAGTTGTCTTTGCTGTCTTCGTATCCAAGATAATTGTGTAGTTTAGAGTGTGTAGTCTTAGAGTGATTATCTTAATTCACCGAGGTTAGCTAGCCAGCTATTTTGTCGTCCTTAACGTAGGAGACACTCCTAGCTAGCCAATAGCCAGCCAACGTCTACTGAATAGAACTTTCGCATTCCGGTCGCATTCCGTCGCTCCACAGGTAGTATCACTTTTTCATTTCATTTCATTACAGTCCCAACGGTGTGATTTGTTTGATCGTAGCTAGCTACATAGCTAGCTACATAGCCGTCTTTGTTTCAAAGATAATTGTGTAGTCTAGAGCGATTTTCTAGGTTAGCTAGCCAGCTATTGTCGTTCTCCTAATGCAACGTAACGTAACCAACACTGCTAGCTAGCCAGCTAGCTCCCGATAAGCAGCATTGTAGAAACTTCACACTCAACGGTACGACTTGATTAGGGTAGTGTCAACAACGCAGCTAGCCTACCCCAGCAGTACTCTATCATTTTAATCATTTTAGTCAATTAGATTCTTGCTACGTAAGCTTAACTTTCTGAACATTCGAGACGTGTAGTCCACTTGTCATTCCAATCTCCTCTGCATTAGCGTAGCCTCTTCTCTAGCCTGTCAACTATGTGTCTGTCTATCCCTGTTCTCTCCTCTCTGCACAGACCATACAAACGCTCCACACCGCATGGCCGCAGCCACCCTAATCTGGTGGTCCCAGCGCGCACGACCCACGTGGAGTTCCAGGTCTCCGGTAGCCTTTGGAACTGCCAATCTGCGGCCAACAAGGCAGAGTTCATCTCAGCCTATGCCTCCCTCCAGTCCCTCGACTTCTTGGCTCTGACGGAAACATGGATCACCACAGACAACACCGCTACTCCTACTGCTCTCTCTTCGTCCGCCCACGTGCTCTCGCACACCCCGAGAGCTTCTGGTCAGCGGGGTGGTGGCACCGGGATCCTCATCTCTCCCAAGTGGTCATTCTCTCTTTCTCCCCTTACCCATCTGTCTATCGCCTCCTTTGAATTCCATGCTGTCACAGTTACCAGCCCTTTCAAGCTTAACATCCTTATCATTTATCGCCCTCCAGGTTCCCTCTGAGAGTTCATCAATGAGCTTGATGCCTTGATAAGCTCCTTTCCTGAGGACGGCTCACCTCTCACAGTTCTGGGCGACTTTAACCTCCCCACGTCTACCTTTGACTCATTCCTCTCTGCCTCCTTCTTTCCGCTCCTCTCCTCTTTTGACCTCACCCTCTCACCTTCCCCCCTACTCACAAGGCAGGCAATACGCTCGACCTCATCTTTACTAGATGCTGTTCCTCCACTAACCTCATTGCAACTCCCTCCAAGTCTCCGACCACTACCTTGTATCCTTTTCCCTCTCGCTCTCATCCAACACTTCCCACACTGCCCCTACTCGGATGGTATCGCGCCGTCCCAACCTTCGCTCTCTCTCCCCGCTACTCTCTCCTCTTCCATCCTATCATCTCTTCCCTCTGCTCAAACCTTCTCCAACCTATCTCCTGATTCTGCCTCCTCAACCCTCCTCTCCTCCCTTTCTGCATCCTTTGACTCTCTATGTCCCCTATCCTCCAGGCCGGCTCGGTCCTCCCCTCCCGCTCCGTGGCTCGACGACTCATTGCGAGCTCACAGAACAGGGCTCCGGGCAGCCGAGCGGAAATGGAGGAAAACTCGCCTCCCTGCGGACCTGTCATCCTTTCACTCCCTCCTCTCTACATTTTCCTCTTCTCTCTCTGCTGCTAAAGCCACTTTCTACCACTCTAAATTCCAAGCATCTGCCTCTAACCCTAGGAAGCTCTTTGCCACCTTCTCCTCCCTCTTGAATCCTCCTCCCCCTCCCCCCCCTCCTCCCTCTCTGCAGATGACTTCGTCAACCATTTTGAAAAGAAGGTCGACGACATCCGATCCTCGTTTGCTAAGTCAAACGACACCGCTGGTTCTGCTCACACTGCCCTACCCTGTGCTCTGACCTCTTTCTCCCCTCTCTCTCCAGATGACATCTCGCGTCTTGTGACGGCCGGCCGCCCAACAACCTGCCCGCTTGACCCTATCCCCTCCTCTCTTCTCCAGACCATCTCCGGTGACCTTCTCCCTTACCTCACCTCGCTCATCAACTCATCCCTGACCGCTGGCTACGTCCCTCCCGTCTTCAAGAGAGCGAGAGTTGCACCCCTTCTGAAAAACCTACACTCGATCCCTCCGATGTCAACAACTACAGACCAGTATCCCTTCTTTCTTTTCTCTCCAAAACTCTTGAACGTGCCGTCCTTGGCCAGCTCTCCCGCTATCTCTCTCAGAATGACCTTCTTGATCCAAATCAGTCAGGTTTCAAGACTAGTCATTCAACTGAGACTGCTCTTCTCTGTATCACGGAGGCGCTCCGCACTGCTAAAGCTAACTCTCTCTCCTCTGCTCTCATCCTTCTAGACCTATCGGCTGCCTTCGATACTGTGAACCATCAGATCCTCCTCTCCACCCTCTCCGAGTTGGGCATCTCCGGCGCGGCCCACGCTTGGATTGCGTCCTACCTGACAGGTCGCTCCTACCAGGTGGCGTGGCGAGAATCCGTCTCCTCACCACGTGCTCTCACCACTGGTGTCCCCAGGGCTCTGTTCTAGGCCCTCTCCTATTCTCGCTATACACCAAGTCACTTGGCTCTGTCATAACCTCACATGGTCTCTCCTATCATTGCTATGCAGACGACACACAATTAATTTTCTCCTTTCCCCTTCTGACGACCAGGTGGCGAATCGCATCTCTGCATGTCTGGCAGACATATCAGTGTGGATGACGGATCATCACCTCAAGCTGAACCTCGGCAAGACGGAGCTGCTCTTCCTCCCGGGGAAGGACTGCCCGTTCCATGATCTCGCCATCACGGTTGACAACTCCATTGTGTCCTCGTCCCAGAGCGCTAAGAACCTTGGCGTGATCCTGGACAACACCCTGTCGTTCTCAAATAACATCAAGGCGGTGGCCCGTTCCTGTAGGTTCATGCTCTACAACATCCGCAGAGTACGACCCTGCCTCACACAGGAAGCGGCGCAGGTCCTAATCCAGGCACTTGTCATCTCCCGTCTGGATTACTGCAACTCGCTGTTGGCTGGGCTCCCTGCCTGTGCCATTAAACCCCTACAACTCATCCAGAACGCCGCAGCCCGTCTGGTGTTCAACCTTCCCAAGTTCTCTCACGTCACCCCGCTCCTCCGCTCTCTCCACTGGCTTCCAGTTGAAGCTCGCATCCGCTACAAGACCATGGTGCTTGCCTACGGAGCTGTGAGGGGAACGGCACCTCACTACCTCCAGGCTCTGATCAGGCCCTACACCCAAACAAGGGCACTGCGTTCATCCACCTCTGGCCTGCTCGCCTCCCTACCACTGAGGAAGTACAGTTCCCGCTCAGCCCAGTCAAAACTGTTCGCTGCTCTGGCCCCCCAATGGTGGAACAAACTCCCTCACGACGCCAGGACAGCGGAGTCAATCACCACCTTCCGGAGACACCTGAAACCCCACCTCTTTAAGGAATACCTAGGATAGGATAAAGTAATCCTTCTCCCCCCCCCCTTAAAAGACCTAGATGCACTATTGTAAAGTGGCTGTTCCACTGGATGTCATAAGGTGAAAGCACCAATTTGTAAGTCGCTCTGGATAAGAGCGTCTGCTAAATGACTTAAATGTAATGTAATGTAAATGTATTCTCGGGGTGATGAGAGATGTTGGGTTTAAATACCTTTGCAAGGCACTGTATAAAAAAACAATGCCTTCAATTAATTGTGTAAGGGCTAGATTCAATCCGTATCGTTGAAGTTCAGCACAGTAGTGCAATTTGAAATTTAAATTCTAAGTTAATTTCCGATTGAGCTGACATGTGCATAATTTACAGTGAACGCAGTCTCCGCTAACGCGAGAACATTGGCTTTAAATTTCTATCCCGCTATAGCGTGGCTCTTCAGCAATACGGATTGAATTTAGCCCCAAATCTTTCAGAAATTTGGATTAGAGTGTTCTACTTCAAAGAAAACAGAAAGTTCCTGTCACGTTCTGACCTTAGTTCCTTTGTTATGTCTTTGTTTAAGTTTGGTCAGGGCGTGAGTTGGGGTAGGCCGTCTATGTTCTTTTTTCAATGTCGTGGTTTTGTGTTTGGCCTGGTATGGTTCTCAATCAGAGGCAGGTGTCGTTCGTTGTCTCTGATTGAGAATCATACTTAGGTAGCCTGTTCTGTGTTTGGCCTGGTATGGTTCTCAATCAGAGGCAGGTGTCGTTCGTTGTCTCTGATTGAGAATCATACTTAGGTAGCCTGTTCTGTGTTTGGCCTGGTATGGTTCTCAATCAGAGGCAGGTGTCGTTCGTTGTCTCTGATTGAGAATCATACTTAGGTAGCCTGTTCTGTGTTTGGCCTGGTATGGTTCTCAATCAGAGGCAGGTGTCGTTCGTTGTCTCTGATTGAGAATCATACTTAGGTAGCCTGTTCTGTGTTTGGCCTGGTATGGTTCTCAATCAGAGGCAGGTGTCGTTAGTTGTCTCTGATTGAGAATCATACTTAGGCAGCCTTTTCCCACCTGTGTTTTGTGGGTGATTGTTTTCTGTCTAGTGTTTTCTGCACCTTTCAGGACTGTTTCTGTTTTCGTATATTTCACATTGTTATTTTGTATTTTGTTGTTCAGTTAATAAACATCATGAACACATACCACACTGCGCATTGGTCCGACATTTCATACTCCTCGTCAGAGGAGGACGAAGAATTCCGTTACAGTTCCTTTAAAAAGACAATGTTATTCGAAAGTAGTGGAAACCTGCTGAATAAATGTGTTTGTTCAGAGAAGATTTTTTTGAACAATATTTTCACATTTGCCTTTCATGTGCCAGTGCCATTGACATCAAGCAATATCAAAGACTTATCGTGCCGAGGAAATGGCAAGACAATGCTTGTGCATTCATACCCTACTGAACTCAGCCAGTGTTTTCACATGACACCAGCAGTCACGTATCTTGTGTTTGAACCAAAGACAGTTCAGTACAAGACAGACCAAAGAGCTGTATAAATTAGATTTGGGTCATTACATATAAGTTGCTATATCAGATTCCTCCGAAGGCCAATTTCTGACTAAGCTGACAGACAGGAGGTCAGTGAGGGAGGAAGGGGCGGGGACATGTCCTGAAGCTTATGAATTGCTTACATTTCTCCGCTAATCACCAGTGGTGCACCGGGGCCATTCTGACAACAGTACCCCAGTGGTGCACCGGGGCCATTCTGACAACAGTACCCCAGTGGTACCACCGGGGCCATTCTGACAACAGTACCCCAGTGGTGCACCGGGGCCATTCTGACAACAGTACCCCAGTGGTGCACCGGGGCCATTCTGACAACAGTACCCCAGTGGTGCACCGGGGCCATTCTGACAACAGTACCCCAGTGGTGCACCGGGGCCATTCTGACAACAGTACCCCAGTGGTACCACCGGGGCCATTCTGACAACAGTACCCCAGTGGTACCACCGGGGCCATTCTGACAACAGTACCCCAGTGGTACCACCGGGGCCATTCTGACAACAGTACCCCAGTGGTACCACCGGGGCCATTCTGACAACAGTACCCCAGTGGTACCACCGGGGCCATTCTGACAACAGTACCCCAGTGGTACCACCGGGGCCATTCTGACAACAGTACCCCAGTGGTGCACCGGGGCCATTCTGACAACAGTACCCCAGTGGTGCACCGGGGCCATTCTGACAACAGTACCCCAGTGGTGCACCGGGGCCATTCTGACAACAGTACCCCAGTGGTGCACCGGGGCCATTCTGACAACAGTACCCCAGTGGTGCACCGGGGCCATTCTGACAACAGCAGGCAAAGCGGCAGTTTCTACTATGGACAACATACTGGTGTGTGCTTTTGGTGGTGGTTGTGATGGTGGTTGTGGTAATAGTGGTAGTCGTTATAGTGGTGGTGGTTATAGTGGTGATAGTGGTGGTGGTGATGGTGGTAGTGGTTATAATGGTAGTGGTTATAGTGGTGGTAGTGGTTATAGTGGTAGTGGAGGTGATAGTGGTAGTGGTTATAGTGGTAGTGGTGGTGATAGTGGTAGTGGTTATGATAGTGGTGGTGGTGGTGATAGTGGTGGTGGTAGTGGTGATAGTGGTGGTAGTGGTGGTGGTTATAGGGGTGGTTATAGTGGTAGTGGATATAGTAGTGGTGGTGGTTATAGTGGTGGTGGTTATAGTGGTAGTGGTTATAGTGGTGGTGGTTATAGTGGTGGTGGTTATAGTGGTGGTGGTTATAGTGGTGGTGGTGTTATAGTGGTGGTGGTTATAGTGATGGTGGTTATAGTGGTGGTGGTTATAGTGGTGGTGGTTATAGTGGTGGTGGTTATAGTGGTAGTGATGGTGGTGGTGGTTATAGTGGTGGTGGTTATAGTGGTGGTGGTGGTTATAGTGGTGGTGGTTATAGTGGTGGTGGTGGTTATAGTGGTGGCGGTTATAGTGGTAGCGATGGTGGTGGTGGTTATAGTGGTTATAGTGGTGGTAGTGGTTATAGTGGTGGTGGTGGTTTTAGTAGTGGTGGTTAAAGTGGTGGTGTGATAGTGGTGGTGGTGATAGTGTTGATGTTAGTGGTGGTGGTGATAGTGGTGGTGTTAGTGGTGGTGGTGATAGTGGTGATGTTAGTGGTGGTGGTGATAGTGGTGATGTTAGTGGTGGTGGTGATAGTGGTGATGTTAGTGGTGGTGGTGGTGGTGATGTTAGTGGTGGTGGTGATAGTGGTGATGTTAGTGGTGGTGGTGATAGTGGTGATGTTAGTGGTGGTGGTGATAGTGGTGATGTTAGTGGTGGTGGTGGTGCTGATAGTGGTGATGTTAGTGGTGGTGGTGATAGTGGTGATGTTAGTGGTGGTGGTGATAGTGGTGGTGTTAGTAGTGGTGGTGATAGTGGTGATGTTAGTGGTGGTGGTGATAGTGGTGATGTTAGTGGTGGTGGTGGTGATAGTGGTGATGTTAGTGGCAGTGGTGGTGATAGTGGTGATGTTAGTGGTGGTGGTGGTGATAGTGGTGATGTTAGTGGTGGTGGTGATAGTGGTGATGTTAGTGGTGGTGGTGATAGTGGTGATGTTAGTGGTGGTGGTGGTGCTGATGTTAGTGGTGGTGGTGATAGTGGTGATGTTTAGTGGTGGTGGTGGTGATGTTAGTGGTGGTGGTGATAGTGGTGATGTTAGTGGTGGTGGTGATAGTGGTGATGTTAGTGGTGGTGTTGATAGTGGTGATGTTAGTGGTGGTGGTGTTAGTGGTGGTGGTGATAGTGGTGATGTTAGTGGTGGTGGTGATAGTGGTGATGTTAGTGGTGGTGGTGATAGTGGTGATGTTAGTGGTGGTGGTGGTGCTGATAGTGGTGGTGGTGATAGTGGTGATGTTAGTGGTGGTGGTGATAGTGGTGTTGTTAGTGGTGGTGGTGGTGATAGTGGTGATGTTAGTGATAGTGGTGATGTTAGTGGTGGTGGTGATAGTGGTGATGTTAGTGGTGGTGGTGATAGTGGTGGTGGTTAAAGTGGTGGTGGTGATAGTGGTGATGTTAGTGGTGGTGGTGATAGTGGTGATGTTAGTGGTGGTGGTGATAGTGGTGGTGGTTAAAGTGGTGGTGGTGATAGTGGTGATGTTAGTGGTGGTGGTGATAGTGGTGATGTTAGTGGTGGTGGTGATAGTGGTGGTGTTAGTGGTGGTGGTGATAGTGGTGGTGTTAGTGGTGGTGGTGATAGTGGTGATGTTAGTGGTGGTGGTGATAGTGGTGATGTTAGTGGTGGTGGTGATAGTGGTGATGTTAGTGGTGGTGGTGGTGATAGTGGTGATGTTAGTGGTGGTGGTGATAGTGGTGGTGTTAATGGTGGTGGTTATAGTGGTGGTGTTAATGGTGGAGGTGGTAGTGGTGATGTTAGTGGTGTTGCTGGTTGAAGGTGTGGTGCTGGTTGAAGGGGTGGTGCTGGTTAAAGGGGTGGTGCTGGTTAAAGTGGTGGTGCTGGTTAAAGGGGTGGTGCTGGTTGAAGGGGTGGTGCTGGTTAAAGTGGTGGTGCTGGTTAAAGGGGTGGTGCTGGTTAAAGGGGTGGTGCTGGTTAACGTGGTGGTGCTGGTTAAAGTGGTGGTAGTGGTGGTGGTGATGTTAAGAGGTTGGCCCTAGCTTTAAAGCTGCTGTCCCCTGGTCTCATTGTGAATAATAGAAGATAATGAATGGTTTGAGAGGCGCTCTTCCCTCCCTGATTCACCCCTCCCTGGTCCCCCTCCCCTGATTCACCCCCCTGGTACCCCTCCCTGACTCACCCCTCCCTGGTCCCCCTCCCTGACTCACCCCTCCCTGGTCCCCCTCCCTGATTCACCCCTCCCTGGTCCCCCTCCCTGATTCACCCTCCCTGGTCCCCCTCCCTGATTCACCCCTCCCTGGTCCCCCTCCCTGATTCACCCATCCCTGATTCACCCCTCCCTGATTCACCCCTCCCTGGTCCCCCTCCCTGATTCACCCCTCCCTGGTCCCCCTCCCTGATTCACCCCTCCCTGGTCCCCCTCCCTGATTCACCCCTCCCTGGTCCCCCTCCCTGATTCACCCCTCCCTGATTCACCCCTCCCTGGTCCCCAACCCTGATTCACCCCTCCCTGGTCCCCATCCCTGATTCACCCCTCCCTGGTCCCCATCCCTGATTCACCCCTCCCTGGGCCCCCTCCCTGACTCACCCCTCCCTGGATCACCGTCCCTGATTCACCCCTCCCTGGTCTCCCTCCCTGACTCACCCCTCCCTGGTCCCCCTCCCTGATTCACCCATCCCTGATTCACCCCTCCCTGATTCACCCCTCCCTGGTCCCCCTCCCTGATTCACCCCTCCCTGGTCCCCCTCCCTGATTCACCCCTCCCTGGTCCTCCTCCCTGATTCACCCCTCCCTGGTCCCCTCCCTGATTCACCCCTCCCTGATTCACCCCTCCCTGGTCCCCAACCCTGATTCACCCCTCCCTGGTCCCCATCCCTGATTCACCCCTCCCTGGGCCCCCTCCCTGACTCACCCCTCCCTGGATCACCGTCCCTGATTCACCCCTCCCTGGTCTCCCTCCCTGACTCACCCCTCCCTGGTCCCCCTCCCTGATTCACCCCTCCCTGGTCCCCCTCCATGATCCCCCTTTGGCCCCCAACACCAGCTGTTCATTAACCAAAATATGCAAACTAGACCTGGTCCTACACCTCCCCTGACTCTGTCCCCCTCCCCATCTCCTCTCCTCCCCTGTCTCCTCCTCCTCCCTCTGTCTCCTCCTCCCCTGTCTCCTCCTACTCCTCCTCTGTCACCTCCTCCTCCCCCGTCTCCTCCTCCTACTCCCTCTGTCTCCTCCTCCCCTGTCTCCTCCTCCTTCTCCCCCATCTCCTCCTCCCGCTGTCTCCTCCTCCTCCTTCCTATGTCTCCTCCATCTCCTCCCTCTGTCTCCTCCTCCTCCATCTCCTTCCTCTGTCTCCTCCTCCTCCCTCTGTCTCCTCCTCCTCCTCCCTCTGTTTCCTCCTCCCTCTGTCTCCTCCTCCGTCCTCTGTCTCCTCCTCCTCCCCTGTCTCCTTCCCCTCCCCTGTCTCCTACTCCTCGTCCTCCCTCTGTCTCCTCGTTCTCCCTCCTCCTCCTCCTCCCGCCTCCTCCTCCTCCCTCTGTCTCCTAATCCTCCCCTTCGCTCTCCTTTACTGGCCGAGACCTGCTGATAGCCAGCCCTGGCTAATCAAACACAGAGCAATGGAGACAGAGCGTTTTGTGTTTGTGTGCGTCTGAGTGCTGTGTGTGTCTGAATGCTGTGTGTGTGTGTCTGAGTGCTGTGTGTCTGTGTGTGTCTGAGCGCTGTGTGTGTGTCTGACTGCCGTGTGTCTGTGTGTGTCTGAGCGCTGTGTGTCTGTGTGTGTCTGAGCGCTGTGTGATTGTGTGTGTCTGAGCACTGTGTATCTGTGTGTGTGTCTGAGCGCTGTGTATCTGTGTGTGTGTCTGAGCGCTGTGTGTTTGTGTGTGTCTGAGCACTGTGTATCTGTGTGTGTGTCTGAGCGCTGTGTGTGTGTCTGTGTGTGTCTGAGTGCTATGTGTCTGTGTGTGTCTGAGCGCTGTGTGTGTGAGTGTCTGTGTGCGTCTGAGCGTTGGGAGTGTCTGTTTGTGTCTGAGCGTTGTGTGTGTGTGTGTCTGTGTGTGTCTGAGCGTTGTGTGTCTATGTGTGTCTGAGCGCTGTGTGTGTGAGTGTCTGTGTGCGTCTGAGCGTTGGGAGTGTCTGTGTGCGTCTGAGCGTTATGTGTGTGTGTCTGAGCGCTGTGTGTGTGTTTGTCTGTGTGTGTCTGAGCGTTGTGTGTGTATGTGTGTGTTTATGAGTGTGAGTATGTGTTTATGTATCTATCTCTGTGTGAGAGCACTGAGATGAAAACTCCCCATCACTAATAACCAGAGGTCAACTATCTGACCACTAATAATCAGAGGTCAACTATCTGACCACTAATAATCAGAGGTCAACTATCTGACCACTAATAATCAGAGGTCAACTATCTGACCACTAATAACCAGAGGTCAACTTCCTGACCACTAATAATCAGAGGTCAACTATCTGACCACTAATAATCAAAGGTCAACTATCTGACCACTAATAATCAAAGGTCAACTATCTGACCACTAATAATCAGAGGACCACTATCTGACCACTAATAATCAGAGGTCAACTATCTGACCACTAATAATCAGAGGTCAACTATCTGACCACTAATAATCAAAGGTCAACTATCTGACCACTAATAATCAAAGGTCAACTATCTGACCACTAATAATCAAAGGTCAACTATCTGACCACTAATAATCAGAGGTCAACTATCTGACCACTAATAATCAGAGGTCAACTATCTGACCACTAATAATCAGAGGTCAACTATCTGACCACTAATAATTAGAGGTCAACTATCTGACCACTAATAATCAAAGGTCAACTATCTGACCACTAATAATCAAAGGTCAACTATCTGACCACTAATAATCAGACCACTAATAATCAAAGGTCCACTATCTGACCACTAATAATCAGAGGTCAACTATCTGACCACTAATAATCAGAGGTCAACTATCTGACCACTAATAATCAAAGGTCAACTATCTGACCACTAATAATCAAAGGTCAACTATCTGACCACTAATAATCAAAGGTCAACTATCTGACCACTAATAATCAGAGGTCCACTATCTGACCACTAATAATCAGAGGTCAACTATCTGACCACTAATAATCAGAGGTCAACTATCTGACCACTAATAATCAAAGGTCAACTTCCTGACCACTAATAATCAGAGGTCAACTATCTGACCACTAATAATCAGAGGTCAACTATCTGACCACTATTAATCAGAGGTCAACTTCCTGACCACTAATAATCAGAGATCAACAGACCCTCCTCACCTTGCCTAAATATTAATGCCCTCATCTATTGTTGGAGAACATTTTGTTGAAGAGCAACGTTTCGGAAAGACCCGCCCCATCAATAATGAAGTGGTCTTGTCTCACTGACAGGCGTGCCGGGCGTTCCCGAGCCCTATTCATAGCAAGCATCCGTTTCTCCCTCTTTGCCAGTTGACATACTGACTGATGAATCACAGGCTGTGTTGAGGGCCTCGTCAGGAGCCTCAGGCGTCAGCCCTCGCAGGCTCCTCTGGGGCACCGCAAAGGTAAATCATAATAGGCTTTCTTCCCCCTACCGCTATGACTCCACAGGCATGCTTAACCAAGCACTTTATTTATTCACCATTAGGAGTCTTGCTTGATGCAAAAAAAAGGAAAAAAAAAAAAAGAGAAAATGCATAATTGATTATTCTGGTCACATTAGCTTATACCTACAAGCGTAATCTATTTTTAATGGAGCGGTGACTGCGAGGGGAGCCGGTGTGGTCTAAAAGGGTGTTGATGTGCACGTGCTGAGTGTCTGATGAGGTCTCGGGGGAGGGTGTGGGGAGAAGGGGAGGGGAGGGGCGGGCGGTGTTTTGGGGAGTCAGGTGACTTACCTGTTGGCTGGTGACCAATAGGATGGAGCCCTCTTTGGCGTGCATCACCTGACGGAAAATGTGGTCGAGGATGAGGAGCTCGCTCCAACAGTTCTGGAGGAGCTTCATTTGGTCGTCCACCTGTTCGTGAGACAAAGGGAGAAAAGAGAAAAGAATAGGTCATTTGTTGACGTTGATGCTAATGTAAAATGATGCTAATGCTAATGATGCTAATGCTAATGATGCTAATGCTAATGATGCTAATGATAATGATGCTAATGATAATGATGCTAATGATAATGCTCTGCCAACGTGTCATGCTACGTTTATTCCGCCTTTAAATAAAAAGGATACAAAACGAGACATGAAAACACCTCCCTGACAATATTCTCTTAGTGAAAGATTTTTGGGTGAAGCGAGCTACAACACTTTTGTGGCTTTGACAAGTAGACACAACTAGATCGACTAGTGTTGATCACTATTTTGATTTTAATTTGTCATTTAAAAAAAAAAAAAGATTTTAACATTTATTTAACTAGGTAAGTCAGTTAAGAAAACATTCTTATTTAAAATGACGGCCTACCCCGGGCGACGCTGGGCCAATTGCGCGCCGCCCTATGGGACTCCCAATCACAGCCGGAAGTGATATAGCCTGGATTTGAACCAGGGACTGTAGTGACGCCTCTTCCACTGAGATGCAGTGCCCCAAACCACTGCGCCACTCGGGAGTCCTATTCCACATGTGGAATAGTGTGTAGTGGAGGGTAAATGCAGTTCATCCCAATGTTTTCAGAAAACTACATTGAAAGTATAGGGATTGACGATAAGAGTTTACCCACCTGTTTTATCACTACATCACTCGTAGAAGGTAGACACTCTCACACTATACTGCAGTATCACATAACCGTCGTCCCCTACTTCCTTCCCCGTTCAAACACATCCACAACCCCGTTTTTTTTCTCCAAAGAGCCCGTGCACGTGCCCGTGTTCGTCAGCATCACTGGTGTTATCTGTTTGCCCAGTGCCACCAGTGGCTGAGTGATTTCCCAGTTCTCAGTGATTAAGTAGCGAGTTTCTCAGCAACAAGGGGGCTGGTGTCTCCCATCCCGGTGACTGACGCACGTTGAAGGTAGTCTGATACACTGCAACAACCCATCCATTGTGAACCAGTTATTTCCCAGGGTTCAGCGTGTTAATCATTCCACACCGTAGCCACAAACACAGAACGAACACAGAAAGGCCACATTCAGAAGCAAAAGAATGAGGAAAAAAGACAGAGATTTCTCTCTCACCCCTCCTTCCCCCCCACCCCACCCTTTTCGACAAACAGTGTCACCCTCGATACTATTTATCTGACTTGCGGATGACGTTGGCTTCGCAAAACGCTTCGGGTTGGTGTTGTTGTGGCGAAATGCACTTTTACCTGAGTCTGAGAGATTCCTTGGGTTAACAGTTGAGGTCTGTGACGTTGCACTCTGAAACAGCAATGAGTTTTTACATAAGAATGCAGATCCTTGGTTAACTGCCTGACTAACAGGTACGGTAAAAATTGGTGGAGAAAAGGAATGCTATTATCCATTATGGAACTTTGTAAACGAGGCCATTTGTTTCAGCTGTGATATCACTGAGCTAATGGATATTCTACTGTACGTTAAAAAAAACACGTTATTACCTTGAATGACACTGTGGTAGTTTTCAGCGTAACTGTTGTTGAGACTGATTGTTTTGACTGCAGAGGAGGTATTTAGCCTCCACCCAGGCATAACAATGGCACTATAGGCTGAGAGTTCGCTTGGAGGAGCAGGGCAAGCCGATACTGTCTGACTGACTGACTGTCTGTCTGTTCTGTTCTGTTCTGTTCTGTTCTGTCTGTCTGTCTGTCTGTCTGTCTGTCTGTCTGTCTGTCTGTCTGTCTGTCTGTCTGTCTGTCTGTCTGTCTGTCTGTCTGTTGTTCTGCTCTGTTCTGTTCTGGTCTGGTCTGTCTGTATCAACATGACATGTATTCATTCCTCTTTTAATCAAACTGAGATAGGACAAAATACAACGAAGCCGCAGTGACCTTTACCACAAATTCTGACAGTCCTTGTAATTCCTGTGTTTTTTCTCTCATCCTTCCTTTCTGTGGGACGGGTGACTGGAGGCGACATACGACATTATAATGCAGTCAGTAAAACCATCAGGGAGGGAGGGAGGGAGGGATGGAGGGGGAGGGTGAACGACTGTACATCTTACTGTATTTTGATCCCCCATCCCTGTCTCTGTCAGCATGACTAGTTAAATACCCTCGCAGAGAGAGAGAGACAGACAGAGAGAGAGAGAGAGAGACAGAGAGAGAGAGGGAGGGAGAGAGAGAGAGAGAGAGAGAGAGAGAGAGAGAGAGGCATACAGAGAGAGACAGAGAGAGAAAGAGGCAGAGAGAGACAGAGAGAGACAGAGAGAGACAGAGACAGGGAGAGACAGATAGAGAGAGACAGAGACAGACAGAGAGAGAGAGAGGGAGAGAGACAGAGGGGGAGAAAGATGGGCAGTTAGACCCTGCTCTTCAAAGCAGACTTGTCAGGGGTCCAGGCGAGTGCCGGGGTCCCCATCAAAGGGAGCCGTCCTCACGCTGCCTTTCTGGCAGCATCACTCCAGACAGAACTTCCTTTCTGGCAGCATCACTCCAGATAGAGCTTCCTTTCTGGCAGCATCACTCCAGATAGAGCTTCCTTTCTGGCAGCATCACTCCAGATAGAGCTTCCTTTCTGGCAGCATCACTCCAGATAGAGCCAGGTTATCGAGGAGAGACGTAGGGGACTTGAGGCGGGAACGAGAGTCACCCGCACAGCGACCGAGACGAGACGAGCAAAGTGAGAGCGTGGAGTGGCATCGCCGACCCCTTTGAGTGCCAGTCCCTGACAAGACTTTCCTTTGCACTGTCACATGGTGGAATCAAACCAGCTCTGGATTTCACAAGTCCGTCTGTCCGTCCACTCAGATACAAGGAGTGGTCTGACAAAGGAGGGGATTTATTTACTGTCTCTGTCTGTTCTGTATTCTGTTCCTGAGAACTGGACTGTGAACGTGTTGTAGATCATATAACATGTAGCCAAAAGCCAACAGCTTTAGACAATAACATTTCTTAAAAGTAAATGTCCCAATAAAGTTTTGAATAAATGTTACAGTTGATTGAACTATATGGAACCAATAACACGTGTTATTCGGGAGGTTCGGCCAGGCTGATATTGATCACACCCTAAACACTAAACAGTAGAGAACATGGATGATGGCTTTAAAAAACAGATGGTGAAGAAAATAGCAGCTAAACTTCAGAAGTGTCATCATCAAAACCATACAACTGTAGTGCACGATCAATAAAACGTGTCTGTAGTGCACCTTTCAGATTAGATTTCTGTAGTTCTGAAAAATCTGTAGTGCAGATGGTGAAGAGCAAATAGCAGCTAAACTTCCAGAATGTGTCAGTAGTGCACTTTGTGTCTGTAGTGCACTTTGTGTCTGTAGTGCACTTTGTGTCTGTAGTGCACTTTGTGTCTGTAGTGCACTTTGTGTCTGTAGTGCACTTTGTGTCTGTAGTGCACCTTGTATCTGTAGTGCACTTTGTGTCTGTAGTGCACTTTGTGTCTGTAGTGCACCTTGTATCTGCAGTGTATTAAGCTGTGGCACACTCAGTTGACACTACCCATCCCTGTTTATTGGTCTGACTGTAACCCTCCATGCAACAGTGAAATCATAAAACAGTTATGACCAAGGCTTTACCTTGTTAGCTTTGGGTTTTGGCACTGAGAGCAGTCGAATAGCCTCTTTAAGATGAGCCCGAACTACTCCAAACATTTAAGGCTATTTTCAAGGTGTACTTTTTCAATAGATTAATATCATCACGGCTTCTTTTCTTATTTTTAAGTAGGAACTTCTCACAGTGCTTGTAATGAAAAATATATATCCTCCCAGAAATCAATTTAACACCTTTACGGCCATTCAGGCAAGAGGGATCAATACCCGGATCAATCGCTTAACCACAAGCACAGATTCATGTTTTCTACTTCACACAGAGAGAGAGAGAGAGAGAAAGAGGCAGAATATGAAATAAGAGGGGAAGTATGAGTGAGTGAGTGAGTGAGTGAGTGAGTGAGTGAGTGAGTGAGTGAGTGAGTGAGTGAGTGAGTGAGTGAGTGAGTGAGTGAGTGAGTGAGACTTAAGGACTTAAGGGATGTAGAGAAAATTAAATTGAAAAATTGAAAAGTTTGGGGAATGTAAATGAATTAGGAATGGTGTATTTGGAGGACCCAACACTAATATGTATTCATTGATTCAGTCATCGTCCCCTGCTAAGAAGACACCACTGATAACAATGCTGATAATGGTCTGGAGTCAAAACCGGAAGTTGTGGTCGAAGCATATATAAATATATATATATATAATAGTTGTAGACTTTTTTTGTGTGCTGTTTTTGGTCGAAACCAATGATTATTGTTAAGTGTTGTGGGTGACGCAGCCTAACGAGGTTAGACAGCTGGATCTGATTTTAATAAGAAGCTTCTTTTACGATGTGGCCTAACGAACCGATGAATAATATAATCCCCTTTAAGTGCTCCTTAATGAACAAAGTGAATAGTATTGTAGTTTTTTTGCCCACAAACGCTGTCAGTCCATTATTCCAAATTAATATTTACGTACAAGAAGATCTAACATATATCTCTCTCTCTCTCTGTGAAGTTTGAAGTTCACTTCAATGAGGGGACTCTCAAGCATGGCATCGTTTGAGTTGTCTTCTGTTGGCATCTGTTCGACTGGTGGCGAACAGGCTTCTTGTAAGGATACTATTCACCTGGCGATAGCTAGCAATTAATTCTCCTAGAGTAGGTTCCACTGTTTTCAGGCTGTTACTATGCCTGTTTTTACTTACATTTACATTTACATTTAAGTCATTTAGCAGACGCTCTTATCCAGAGCGACTTCATAACACATTCTACCCTAGACAAATTGTTCAGATTTGGGTGTTGGTGTTTGTATTTGCTTTGTTCTCCATTGTTTTTAAATGATCCTGTAGAAAGCCATGCCCAAATCTAATGAATAATGATAACTACAAGAACAATCTTCCACAATCATGTGGTAACACCTATTGTACAACACCAAGAATGTTTTAAAACAACAGAAACACACAGAATAGAGTGGTGTGATCATAGAGATCTAATTACAGAACATGTACTTGAATGGGGAATTTCCTTTTCTAGTCATTCTATTGGGCTACGATGGATGGTAAAATAGCCTTAGTGAGTGAGTAAATCCCTGGGATGTGCTGTATGTGACCTGTGGCTAGCCAGCCAGCCAAGGTTCCAGTCTACCCAGGGACAGGGCCTAGTGGATGGGGGATGAACTAAACCATTAGTCTGGCACTCTATCTGTACTCTCTGCTCTCCCTGATGCTGTGGAACTATGCCAGTCTGTGGCTAGGGGTGATTAGCATGCTGGGTATGAAGTGGGGATGATGTCACAGCATCGCTTTCAGATTGTTTTATCTCTCTCTCTCTCTCGCTCTCTCTCTCTCTCGCTCTCGCTCTCTCTCTCGCTCTCTCTCTCTCTCTCTCAATTCAATTGGCATAATTGGCATGGGAAACATGTTAACATTGCCAAAGCAAGTGAGGTAGATAATATACAAAAGTGAAATAAACAATAAAAATGAACAGTAAACATTACACTCACAGAAGTTCCAAAAGAATAAAGACATTTATTAGAAATGTCTTTCTAAAGTGTTGTAACAATGTGCAGATGGTTAAAGTACAAAAGGGAAAATAAATACACTTAAATATGAGATGTATTTACAATGGTGTTTGTTCTTCACTGGTTAAGATGCTGCTGTAGGCCCTCCTTGGTTGGGGACAGAAGCACCAGACCATCAGCAAACAGTAAACATTTTGCTTCAGATTCTAGTAGGGTGAGGCCGGGTGCTGCAAACTGTTCTAGTGCCCTCGCCTAATTTGTTGATTTATATGTTGAAGAAGGTGGGGCTCAAGCTGCATCCCTGTCTCACCCCACGGCCCTTTGGGGAATTTTTTAGGCCAATTTAAATAGCACACTTGTTGTTTGTGTACATGGATTTTATAATGTCTTATGTTTTTCCCCAACACCGCTTTCCATCCATTTGTATAACAGACCCTCATGCCTAATTGAGTCAAAAGTTTTTTTGAAAGCAAGAAAGCATGTGAAGACTTTGTTTGTTTGTAAATTAGGGTGAATACGTGGTCTGTTGTATGGTAATTTGGTAAAAAGCCAATTTGACATTCGCTCAGCACATTGTTTTTACAGAGGAGGTCCGGAGATTATTTTAGCTCCCTAAAACACTTCTGTGAGCAGGCCTTTCTAATCGACCTGGCCCGGGTATCCTGGAAGGACATTGACCTCATCCCGTCAGTTGAGGATGCCTGGTCATTCTTTAAAAGTAACTTCCTCACCATTTTAGATAAGCATGCTCCGTTCAAAATGCAGAACCAAGAACAGATACAGCCCTTGGTTCACTCCAGACCTGACTGCCCTCGACCAGCACAAAAACATCCTGTGGCGGACTGCAATAGCATCGAATAGCCCCCGTGATATGCAACTGTTCAGGGAAGTCAGGAACCAATACACGCAGTCAGTCAGGAAAGCTAAGGCCAGCTTCTTCAGGCAGAAGTTTGCATCCTGTAGCTCCAACTCCAAAAAGTTCTGGGACACTGTGAAGTCCATGGAGAACAAGAGCACCTCCTCCCAGCTGCCCACTGCACTGAGGCTAGGTAACACGGTCTCCACCGATAAATCCACGATTATCGAAAGCTTCAATAAGCACTTCTCAACGGCTGGCCATGCCTTCCGCCTGGCTACTCCAACCTCGGCCAACAGCTTCGCCCCGCAGCTCCTCGCCCAAGCCTCTCCAGGTTCTCCTTTACCCAAATCCAGATAGCAGATGTTCTGAAAGAGCTGCAAAACCTAGACCCGTACAAATCAGCTGGGCTTGACAATCTGGACCCTCTATTTCTGAAACTATCTGCCACCATTGTCGCAACCCCTATTACCAGCCTGTTCAACCTCTCTTTCATATCGTCTGAGATCCCCAAGGATTGGAAAGCTGCCGCAGTCATCCCCCTCTTCAAAGGGGAGACACCCTGGACCCAAACTGCTATAGACCTATATCCATCCTGCCCTGCCTATCTAAGGTCTTCGAAAGCCAAGTCAACAAACAGGTCACTGACCATCTCGAATCCCACCGTACCTTCTCCGCTGTGCAATCTGGTTTCCGAGCCGGTCACGGGTGCACCTCAGCCACGCTCAAGGTACTAAACGATATCATAACCGCCATCGATAAAAGACAGTACTGTGCAGCCGTCTTCATCGACCTCGCCAAGGCTTTCGACTCTGTCAATCACCATATTCTTATCGGCAGACTCAATAGCCTCGGTTTCTCGGATGACTGCCTTGCCTGGTTCACCAATTACTTTGCAGACAGAGTTCAGTGTGTCAAATCGGAGGGCATGCTGTCCGGTCCTCTGGCAGTCTCTATGGGGGTGCCACAGGGTTCAATTCTCGGGCCGACTCTTTTCTCTGTATATATCAATGATGTTGCTCTTGCTGCGGGCGATTCCCTGATCCACCTCTACGCAGACGACACCATTCTATATACTTTCGGCCCGTCATTGGACACTGTGCTATCTAACCTCCAAACGAGCTTCAATGCCATACAGCACTCCTTCCGTGGCCTCCAACTGCTCTTAAACGCGAGTAAAACCAAATGCATGCTTTTCAACCGATCGCTGCCTGCACCCGCATGCCGACTAGCATCACCACCCTGGATGGTTCCGACCTTGAATATGTGGACATCTATAAGTACCTAGGTGTCTGGCTAGACTGCAAACTCTCCTTCCAGACTCACATCAAACATCTCCAATCGAAAATCAAATCAAGAGTCGGCTTTCTATTCCGCAACAAAGCCTCCTTCACTCACGCCGCCAAGCTTACCCTAGTAAAACTGACTATCCTACCGATCCTCGATTTCGGCGATGTCATCTACAAAATGGCTTCCAACACTCTACTCAGCAAACTGGATGCAGTCTATCATAGTGCCATCCGTTTTGTCACCAAAGCACCTTATACCACCCACCACTGCGACTTGTATGCTCTAGTCGGCTGGCCCTCGCTACATATTCGTCGCCAGACCCACTGGCTCCAGGTCATCTACAAGTCCATGCTAGGTAAAGCTCCGCCTTATCTCAGTTCACTGGTCACGATGGCAACACCCATCCGTAGCACACGCTCCAGCAGGTGTATCTCACTGATCATCCCTAAAGCCAACACCTCATTTGGCCGCCTTTCGTTCCAGTACTCTGCTGCCTGTGACTGGAACGAACTGCAAAAATCGCTGAAGTTGGAGACTTTTATCTCCTCACCAACTTCAAACATCAGCTATCCGAGCAGCTAACCGATCGCTGCAGCTGTACATAGTCTATTGGTAAATAGCCCACCCATTTTCACCTACCTCATTCCCATACTGTTTTTATACTGTTTTTATTTATTTATTTATTTACTTTTCTGCTCTTTTGCACACCAATATCTCTACCTGTACATGACCATCTGATCATTTATCACCCCAGTGTTAATCTGCAAAATTGTATTATTCGCCTACCTCCTCATGCCTTTTGCACACATTGTATATAGACTGCCCATTTTTTTTTCCTACTGTGTTATTGACTTGTTAATTGTTTACTCCATGTGTAACTCTGTGTTGTCTGTTCACACTGCTATGCTTTATCTTGGCCAGGTCGCAGTTGCAAATGAGAACTTGTTCTCAACTAGCCTACCTGGTTAAATAAAGGTGAAATAAAAAAAATAGAAAAAAATAAAAAATATCAGGACTTACTTCTCTGTTGAGATCATTTCCTGATTAACTTCTAGCCAGAAGTAAAATGATCCCGTTTTGACTAATTTAAAAGAGTGGGTTAGGTCTGCTCTATACCAAATTAGCATACCCCCTGAGTCTCTTCCCTGTTTCACACCTGGTAGTTTGGTGGGCGGGACTACCAGCTCTCTGTAACCTAGAGGGCAACCAGTGGGTCCATCTCCTTTATACCATGTTTCTTGTATTCCAAGATGAGATAGTAAAAGTGTTTTTTTTCCTCCCTCCCTCCTCCCTCCCTCCCTCCCTCCCTCCCTCCCTCCCTTCCTCTCCCCCTCTCCCTCTCCCTCTCTCTCTCTCATATCCAAGTCTTGGACTCAGACCATTCAGTGTAGAATATACCAGGGCATATGGCAGGTAGATCACACACACATGCTTGAAATCCCCTTCCCCCTTGCACCTGTTCATAAGTATTCTAAATATTATATCAGGTAACCTTGGTGAACGTATGCAGGCTTATCCCCAGGGCCCAGTTTAGATAACCTTTGAAAAACTGGGACCTGGGACAAAAGAAACCCTATACAGATATTACTGTATGTCTCAAAACATCAATATAGATATTATCCTACTGTACACAATGGGCCAGAGAGAGATAACTCATACCCCCTCTGACATGGGTCAGAAAGAAGATAACTCATACCATCTCTGACAATGGGTCAGAAAGATGATAACTCATACCATCTCTGACAATGGGTCAGAGAGATGATAACTCATACCATCTCTGACAATGGGTTAGATAGATGATAACTCATACCATCTCTGACAATGGGTCAGATAGATGATAACTCATACCATCTCTGACAATGGGTCAGAGAGATGATAACTCATACCATCTCTGACAATGGGTTAGATAGATGATAACTCATACCATCTCTGACAATGGGTTAGATAGATGATAACTCATACCCCCTCTAACAATGGGTTAGATAGATGATAACTCATACCCCCTCTAACAATGGGTTAGATAGATGATAACTCATACCCCCTCTAACAATGGGTTAGATAGATGATAACTCATACCCCCTCTAACAATGGGTTAGATAGATGATAACTCATACCCCTCTAACAATGGGTTAGATAGATGATAATTCATACCCCCTCTGACAATGGGTCAGATAGATGATAACTCATACCCCCTCTAACAATGGGTCAGATAGATGATAACTCATACCCCCTCTAACAATGGGTCAGATAGATGATAACTCATACCCCCTCTAACAATGGGTTAGATAGATGATAACTCATACCCCCTCTAACAATGGGTTAGAGAGATGATAACTCATACCCCCTCTAACAATGGGTCAGATAGATGATAACTCATACCCCCTCTAACAATGGGTTAGATAGATGATAACTCATACCCCCTCTAACAATGGGTCAGAGAGATGATAACTCATACCCCCTCTAACAATGGGTCAGAGAGATTATATGTTTTATGTTCTAATCTTTAAACAAGATCAACAGATGAATGTTTGCTCTGTATGATGGGAAAACCACACAACTTTTGCTTTGTATCGGACAAGTCAATGAACACCTGCTCTTTCCATGACATAGACTGACCAGGTGAATCCAGGTGAAAGTTATGACCCCTTATTGATGTCACATGTTAAATCCACTTCAATCAGTGTAGATGAAAGGGGAGGAGACAGGTTAAAGAAGGATTTTTTAAGCCTTGAGACAATTGAGACATGGATTGTGTATGTGTGCCATTCGGATGGGGGGAATGCTTTCGACACCTTGTAGAGAAAATTCCCCCAACGATGTGAGGGGGTGGGGGAGGGGGAGTCAGAGAGAAGATGGGGGGTCAGAGAGAAGATGGGGGGAGTCAGAGAGAAGATGGGGAGGGGGAGTCAGAGAGAAGATGGGGAGGGGGAAGTCAGAGAGAAGATGGGGAGGGGGAGTCAGAGAGAAGATGGGGAGGGGGAGTCAGAGAGAAGATGGGGAAGGGGGAGTCAGAGAGAAGATGGGGAGGGGGAGTCAGAGAGAAGATGGGGAGGGGAGGGGGAGTCAGAGAGAAGATAGGGAGGGGGAGTCAGAGAGAAGATGGGGAGGGGGAGTCAGAGAGAAGATGGGGGAGGGGGAGTCAGAGAGAAGATGGGGAGGGGGAGTCAGAGAGAAGATGGGGAGGGGAGGGGGAGTCAGAGAGAAGATGGGGAGGGGAGGGGGAGTCAGAGAGAAGATGGGGAGGGGGAAGTCAGAGAGAAGAACGGTAATGAGGTCAAAAGGGGGAGGCAGTGCAACTCAATAATAGAAAGGTGTTCTTAATGTTTTGTTCACTCAGTGCATTTAATTATTACGTGATCTGTCAATAATCAAGATAGCACATTGACAGTAGCTAGTGACAAATATCAAAGGTAAACTGGGCTTGGTTAAAACTCTGGATGGGAGACCGAATAAATAGCTGTAGATAGACTGACTATCCAGTAGGAGGTTGCTGCCCAGCCTTTTGTTTATAGTGGATATAACGTTGAAGATCTGATGTTGTTTTAAAGGCACAAATTCAACATATTTTATACAAGGTTTGTCTATGTTAAAAAATGGTAACAAATAATGACTCCTGTGGTTGAAATTTCACCCTCAAAACAACAGTTTACCTTGATGGGGGGGTGCAACTCAATATTAGGATGGTGTCCTTAATGATTTCTGTTTATACTCAGTGTATAAATATATGAATTAAAGAACAGAATAAAGAATGAGTGGCTTCGGACTGGCTCCTTTGGGTAGAGGTGACCGTCTGCCTCTCTGAGTGGCCAGAGAGAAGGGGGGAGTGTGTGTGTCTCACAGAGCGTCAGATTGGGATCGATACTGCTGAGGCAAGGAGATTGATCAGTTCCCACGGTGACCGCATCAACAGACTCTGGAGGCGGACCTCTGACCTTAAGAACACACTGCGTTCGATTGGAGCTCCTCCAACCACAATGGCAAAGGGGAAAAATAAAAAGTGGAGCTCTAATAAGGTCCTTCCTGTACGGACCTCACCTCATCACGCCTCCGCATTGATATGGATCCGCTGGAGAAATTAGAGATGCATCTCTGGTGGAAGGATATCTGGCCCGAAGTACAGCCATTATTATCCATGCTTTGTAAGCCATGTTAGTGGACTACTTTTATGTGTGATAGTAGGTAGATTTTTGCTATACAGACCATTTACTAGAAAGGATAACACCTACCCACACCAATGGGCAAAAAAAGAATCACCCCAAATTAAAGATTTACGTGGTTTAATGAACTAAGAAATCAATCATTATCTATGTACATGAACGATACAGCCAACATTTCAGGCAACACTTTTTACGTAAATAATTAACATTTAACTTCTTATGGCTGCAGGAGCAGTATTGAGTAGCTTGGATGAAAGGTGCCCAGAGGTACCCAGAGTAAACGGCCTGCTCCTCAGTCCAGTTGCTAATATATGCATATTATTATTAGTATTGGATAGCAAACACTCTAAAGTTTCTAAAACTGTTTGAATGATGTCTGAGAGTATAACAGAACTCATATGGCAGGCAAAAACCTGAGAAGAAATCCAAACAGGAAGTGGGAAATCTGAGGTTGATCGATTTTCAACCCAGCCCTTATTGAATACACAGTGGGATATTGCTTATGTTACACTTCCTAGGGCTTCCACTAGATGTCAACAGTCTTTAGAAACTTGAAGGAGGCTTCTACTGTGATGTGGGGCAGGATGAGAGCTCTTTGAGTCAGTGGTCTGGCAGAGAGCCAGGTCCTGGTCATGCGCATTTCACATGATAGCGACCTGCGTTCCATGGCTTTTCTACAGACAATGGAATTCTCCGGTTGGAACGTTATTGAAGATTTATGATAACAACATCCTAAAGATTGATTCTACACTTAGTTTGAAATGTTTCTACGACCTGTAATATAACATTTTGAAGTTTTTGTCCGACGTTCGGCTGGACCTGCACGAGCATTTGGTTTTGGGTACTAAACGCTCTAACAAAAGTAGCTACTTGGACATAAATAATGGACATTATCGAACAAAACAAAAATGTATTGTGGAACTAGGATTCCTGTGAGTGCATTCTGATGAAGATCATCAAAGGTAAGGGAATATTTATAATGTTATTTCTGATTTCAGTTGACTCCAACATGGCGGATAAAACATTTTTTCTGAGCGCCGTTCTCCGATTATTGCATGGTTTGCTTTGTCCGTAAAGTTTTTATGAAATCTGACACAGCGGTTGCATTAAGGAGAGGCATATCTATATTTCCATGTCTAACAATTGTATTTTCATCAACATTTATAACGAGTATTTCTGTAAAATTATGTGGCTCTCTGCAATATCAACGGATGTTTTTGGAAGTAGTGAACGTAACGTGCCAATGTATACTGAGCTTTTTTTAATATAAATATGAACTTTATCAAACAAAACATACATGTATTGTGTAACATGACATCCTATGAGTGTCATCTGATGAAGATCATCAAAGGTTAGTGATTCATTTTATCTCTATTTGTGCATTTTGTGACTCCTCTCTCTGGCTGGAAAAATTGCTATTTTTTTCTGTGAGTTGGTGGTGACCTAACATAATCGTTTGTGGTGCATTTGCTGTAAAGCCTATTTTAAATTGGACACTGTGGTCCAATTACCTTTAAAACGATATAAAATACATGTAAGTTTGTGGAATTTTAATGATGAGATTTCTGTTGTTTGAATTTGGCGCCCTGCACTTTCACTGGCTGTTTTCATATCATACCGTCAACGGGATTGCAGCCCTTCCATAGCGTATATTTAATTGGGCTACAGTCAAAGACACCACACATCCAAAATGGAGAATGAATTAACGGAATACATGCTGGACAGAAGTTGTTATCTAACGATACCGTCTCTACATACATACGGTCCCGTCTCTACATACAAACAGTACCGTCTCTACATACAAACGATCCCGTCTCTACATACAAACGATACTGTCTCTACATACAAACGGTACCGTCTCTACATACAAACGATACCGTCTCTACATACAAACGATACCGTCTCTACATACAAACGATACCGTCTCTACATACAAACGACACCGTCTCTACATACAAACGATACCGTCTCTACATACAAACGATACCGTCTCTACATACAAACGATACCGTCTCTACATACAAACGATACCGTCTCTACATACAAACGATACCGTCTCTACATACAAACGATACCGTCTCTACATACAAACGATACCGTCTCTACATACATACGATACCGTCTTTACATACAAACGGTACCGTCTCTACATACAAACGATACCGTCTCTACATACAAACGGTACCGTCTCTACATACAAACGATACCGTCTCTACATACAAACGATACCGTCTCTACATACAAACGATACCGTCTCTACATACATACGGTCCCGTCTCTACATACAAACGATACCGTCTCTACATACATACGGTCCCGTCTCTACATACAAACGGTCCCGTCTCTACATACAAACGATACCGTCTCTACATACAAACGATACCGTCTCTACATACAAACGGTACCGTCTCTACATACAAACGATACCGTCTCTACATACAAACGATACCGTCTCTACATACAAACGATACCGTCTCTACATACAAACGGTACCGTCTCTACATACAAACGATACCGTCTCTACATACAAACGATACCGTCTCTACATACAAACGATACCGTCTCTACATACATACGGTCCCGTCTCTACATACAAACGATACCGTCTCTACATACATACGGTCCCGTCTCTACATACAAACGGTCCCGTCTCTACATACAAACGATACCGTCTCTACATACATACGGTCCCGTCTCTACATACAAACGGTACCGTCTCTACATACATACGGTCCCGTCTCTACATACAAACGATACCGTCTCTACATACAAACGATACCGTCTCTACATACAAACGATACCGTCTCTACATACAAACGGTACCGTCTCTACATACAAACGGTACCGTCTCTACATACAAACGATACCGTCTCTACATACAAACGATACCGTCTCTACATACAAACGGTACCGTCTCTACATACAAACGATACCGTCTCTACATACAAACGATACCGTCTCTACATACAAACGATACCGTCTCTACATACAAACGATACCGTCTCTACATACAAACGGTCCCGTCTCTACATACAAACGATACCGTCTCTACATACAAACGGTACCGTCTCTACATACAAACGATACCGTCTCTACATACAAACGGTACCGTCTCTACATACAAACGGTACCGTCTCTACATACAAACGGTACCGTCTCTACATACAAACGGTACCGTCTCTACATACAAACGATATCGTCTCTACATACAAACGGTACCGTCTCTACATACAAACGATATCGTCTCTACATACAAACGATACCGTCTCTACATACAAACGGTACCGTCTCTACATACAAACGGTACTGTCTCTACATACAAACGATACCGTCTCTACATACAAACGATACCGTCTCTACATACAAACGATACCGTCTCTACATACAAACGGTACCGTCTCTACATACAAACGATATCGTCTCTACATACAAACGGTCCCGTCTCTACATACAAACGATATCGTCTCTACATACAAACGATACCGTCTCTACATACAAACGGTACCGTCTCTACATACAAACGATACCGTCTCTACATACAAACGATACCGTCTCTACATACAAATGATACCGTCTCTACATACAAACGGTACCGTCTCTACATACAAACGATATCGTCTCTACATACAAACGATACCGTCTCTACATACAAACGGTACCGTCTCTACATACAAACGATACATTTACATTACATTTAAGTCATTTAGCAGACGCTCTTATCCAGAGCGACTTACAAATTGGTGCATTCACCTTATGACATCCACTCGCTACATACAAACGATACCGTCTCTACATACAAACGATACCGTCTCTACATACAAACGATACCGTCTCTACATACAAACGATACCGTCTCTATTATTGAACATATATTTCACAGGTTAATAAGACGGTTAATAAGATGGTTAATAAGATGGTTAATAAGATGGTTAATAAGACGGTTAATAAGATGGTTAATAAGATGGTTAATAAGATGGTTAATAAGACGGTTAATAAGATGGTTAATAAGATGGTTAATAAGATGGTTAATAAGATGGTTAATAAGACGGTTAATAAGATGGTTAATAAGATGGTTAATAAGATGGTTAATAAGATGGTTAATAAGATGGTTAATAAGATGGTTAATAAGACGGTTAATAAGATGGTTAATAAGATGGTTAATAAGACGGTTAATAAGATGGTTAATAAGACGGTTAATAAGACGGTTAATAAGACGGTTAATAAGATGGTTAATAAGACGGTTAATAAGACGGTTAATAAGATGGTACAGTAATTCTCTACACTGTACTTGCTTTTTTTTTGTCGCATAAACTGAAATTAACTTTTTACATTTTAGCAACCAGGAAATGGCGGAGCAATTTCTGCACACTGCACCTTTTAAATAAATTAAATAATCTAGGAG
>NC_088420.1:8997311-8999811 GCF_034236695.1 Oncorhynchus nerka | reverse complement strand
GCATGGCTGTGCTCTCTTCACTCACAGCATGGCTCTGCTCTCTGCTCTCTTCACACACAGCATGGCCCTGCTCTCTGCTATCTTCACTCACAGCATGGCTCTGCTCTCTGCTATCTTCACTCACAGCATGGCCCTGCTCTCTTCACTCACAGCATGGCCCTGCTCTCTGCATGGCTCTGCTCTCTGCTATCTTCACTCACAGCATGGCCCTGCTCTCTTCACTCACAGCATGGCACTGCTCTCTGCTCTCTGCTCTCTTCACTCACAGCATGGCCCTGCTCTCTTCACTCACAGCATGGCTCTGCTCTCTGCTCTCTTCACTCACAGCATGGCCCTGCTCTCTTCACTCACAGCATGGCTCTGCTCTCTGCTCTCTTCACTCACAGCATGGCTCTGCTCTCTGCTCTCTTCACTCACAGCATGGCTCTGCTCTCTGCTATCTTCACTCACAGCATGGCCCTGCTCTCTTCACACACAGCATGGCCCTGCTCTCTGCTCTCTGCTCTCTTCACTCACAGCATGGCTCTGCTCTCTGCTCTCTGCTCTCTTCACTCACAGCATGGCCCTGCTCTCTTCACTCACAGCATGGCCCTGCTCTCTGCTATCTTCACTCACAGCATGGCCCTGCTCTCTGCTATCTTCACTCACAGCATGGCTCTGCTCTCTGCTATCTTCACTCACAGCATGGCCCTGCTCTCTTCACTCACAGCATGGCCCTGCTCTCTGCTCTCTGCTCTCTTCACTCACAGCATGGCTCTGCTCTCTGCTCTCTTCACTCACAGCATGGCTCTGCTCTCTGCTATCTTCACTCACAGCATGGCCCTGCTCTCTGCTATCTTCACTCACAGCATGGCCCTGCTCTCTGCTATCTTCACTCACAGCATGGCCCTGCTCTCTGCTATCTTCACTCACAGCATGGCTCTGCTCTCTGCTATCTTCACTCACAGCATGGCCCTGCTCTCTTCACTCACAGCATGGCTCTGCTCTCTGCTATCTTCACTCACAGCATGGCCCTGCTCTCTTCACTCACAGCATGGCTCTGCTCTCTGCTCTCTGCTCTCTTCACTCACAGCATGGCTCTGCTCTCTGCTCTCTGCTCTCTTCACTCACAGCATGGCTCTGCTCTCTGCTATCTTCACTCACAGCATGGCCCTGCTCTCTTCACTCACAGCATGGCTCTGCTCTCTGCTATCTTCACTCACAGCATGGCCCTGCTCTCTTCACTCACAGCATGGCTCTGCTCTCTGCTCTCTGCTCTCTTCACTCACAGCATGGCTCTGCTCTCTGCTATCTTCACTCACAGCATGGCCCTGCTCTCTTCACTCACAGCATGGCTCTGCTCTCTGCTCTCTGCTCTCTTCACTCACAGCATGGCTCTGCTCTCTGCTCTCTGCTCTCTTCACTCACATCATGGCTCTGCTCTCTGCTATCTTCACTCACAGCATGGCCCTGCTCTCTTCACTCACAGCATGGCTCTGCTCTCTGCTCTCTGCTCTCTTCACTCACAGCATGGCCCTGCTCTCTGCTCTCTTCACTCACAGCATGGCTCTGCTCTCTTCACTCACAGAGAAGCAGAATTCCATCAATGTTTAACTTTCTTTCGCTTCGCCTTCCTTACAGAAGAATTTGAAGAGTACAAGCAGGCAGAGGAGGAGGCGGAAGATGAAGATGAAGGCGAGGTGGAGGAGGAAGGGGATGAGGCAGAAGGGGAAGTAGAAAGGGGAGGTAGAGGAGAAGAGGAAGAGGAGGAAGGGGAGGAGGAAGTATAAATAGAAAGGGGAGGAGAAGGAGGAAGATGAAGAGGAAGGTGAGGTGGAGGAGGAAGGGGATGAGGCGGAAGGGGAAGTAGAAAGGGGAGGTAGAGGAGAAGAGGAAGAGGAGGAAGAAGTATAAATAGAAAGGGGAGGAGAATGAGGAAGATGAAGAGGAAGGTGAGGTGGAGGAGGAAGGGGATGAGGCGGAAGGGGAAGTAGAAAGGGGAGGTAGAGGAGAAGAGGAAGAGGAGGAAGGGGAGGAGGAAGTATAAATAGAAAGGGGAGGAGAAGGAAGATGAAGAGGAAAGGGAGGAGGCGGAAGAGGAGGAGGGGGAAGGGGAAGTAGAAAGGGGAGGTAGAGGAGAAGAGGAAGAGGAAGAGGAGGAGGAAGTATAAGTAGAAAGGGGAGGAGGAGGAAGATGAAGAGGAAAGGGAGGAGGCGGAAGAGGAGGAGGGGGAAGGGGAAGTAGAAAGGGGAGGTAGAGGAGAAGAGGAAGAGGAAGAGGAGGAGGAAGTATAAGTAGAAAGGGGAGGAGGAGGAAGATGAAGAGGAAAGGGAGGAGGCGGAAGAGGAAGAGGGGAAGGGGAAGTAGAAAGGGGAGGAGGAGGAGGAAGATGAAGAGGAAAGGGAGGAGGCGGAAGAGGAGGAGGAAGGGGAAGTAGAAAGGGGAGGAGGAGGAAGAAGATGAAGAGGAAAGGGAGGAGGCGGAAGAGAAAGAGGGGAAGGGGAAGTAGAAAGGGGAGGA